>NW_010295181.1:76073-77423 GCF_000700745.2 Antrostomus carolinensis
TTTTTGCAGCATTGGGACTTAAGAGAGGAAAAGATATCCTGATTTATCACAGTAAATTATAACTCTTTGATCTTAGGCATATTTAGGCCTTTGTAGGCTTTTTCTACTAATGTCCAGTTTAATAAGCATGACCTGGATTCCCATTCCTGTGTCAGCTAGGGTAAGCACAGTCTTTGCAGATTGGGACTGAGAACCCACGAAGGGGTTTGGGAGCTCTGCTGTTGTATACATGGTTTATTCTCCAATTGAGTATTTTTCACAAGTGCTCAATCCACACAAAGACATGTCCTAAGCATGTTCTGCCTCTGAACAACACCCTTCTGGCCTGCAGACACAGGTACCTTTAAAAAAATTTTGCTGAGCGGTTCCAGCACTAGTTTACTCCGTGCTTGCCCCCATATTGAATCAGCATCTGCTGCCATCATATAATACAGGTACAGACCTCAGCCAAACAAGGCCGATCGTATCACATCATCTGGCCTGGCATTTGTCTGTCACGCTGGGGCAGGGAATGTGATACCAAGCTGACAAAAAGCAGCACACGGTCCTGCCTGGAGAGCCCCTTTGTTCATCTAAGCCTCCCCTGCTGCTTTTGTAACTCCAAATGGATTTCTGATTCCCTATCTCTTGGCCTTTTCAAGCCAAATGGTTTTGTCAGATCACAAGACAGCAGGTGCTGCTCCGCTCAACATTTGCACCTTCCAATCCAAACACACCTCTCCCTACCGACCCTTAAAATCAATCAAAGGGACTTATCAGTTTGTTTTAAGCTTTGATGTTTGTCTGGGGTTTGTTTATCTAGCAGTTTATTCCTGGGAGTATGTTCTTGACATCTTGGAGTAGGTGGTAATTAGCAACAAGGAAGAAGGGCTGAGATAAGAAGTGGAATTTGAAAGTGGTGATACTTGGGGAGGCAGCTGCGCCACGTCCCCTCCTGCTTTCCTCTCAGCCACTGAGGTGAGCTAGAGACAGTAAAGGGGCGAGCAGCAGCCACCCTGCCCTTTCTACAAACACCAGCCAACCATGCCGTGCCACCCAGCATGGTCCTCTGCTGAGAAGGAGACCACAAGAGGCATGCTTCGGCCCCCCCCCCCCCATCCTCTGATTCATGGGCACTCGTTAGGGCTGCATCTAAAGACCCCTTTCATTTGAGCGAACTTTCTACCTGTTGGTTTTACCACAACAGCAATTTGCTTAAAAGAAGGCCTGAGGATCAGGTCTTGCCATTGCGTGACATCCTATGTATCTGCTGTCTTCTGCTAAGCAGCATATAGAGGAAAGGCGACTCAATTGCTTCTGTAGTAGGAACAATACATGCTGCTGTGTCTCTGCATTTAAGGCATTCCCTAC
>NW_010295181.1:77440-92038 GCF_000700745.2 Antrostomus carolinensis
TACGCATGGATGTGGCTTAAATAATCACACGCGTACCCGCATACAGTATGGCCTGTCTGGTGTATTCATACACGCACACATACAAAGGCAAAGAGCAGCGAGAGAGCAGAGCAAAAATTTTTGTTCCAAACAACCTTGGACTTAGCACATGTTTGAAATATGAAGCCAGGCCAGGACCTGAATTTTGCAGATGGCCCCTATCTTTATAACCTTCCCAACAGAATTCCATACAATAATGTAAGCCTTTAATTGCTTTTTTGAGTACATAACGTGGTAGCAAAAGCACACTAACCTACTCCCACGCTGCGCAGCCTGCAAAAAGACCTGCATAAGCACACATTGCATGCTCAGGAGAGGAAGGGACTCTTGCAATCAGGATGCTCCTGAAGTGCCCTGAAGGGCACAGAGAGTCTTATTCTCTCTACCGGCTTGTGGAACGAGGCCAGCGTGCAGAGAACAGTGTAAAGCAGGAGGCTAGAGGCTAGCTGAAAAAGACCTCTGATATGAATTGGACCACAAAAATTATTTTCTCAATTCAGTGAGTGAATCCTAGTAGCTAAAAGAAAACCCAACATGTTTTGGGTCAACCCAATTAATGATTTATCTTCTAAGCAGGCAAGACTACAATTCCATTTAGAACAACCAGATCCTGATCCAGCCCCACTTGCACTCCTCTTTTTCCAGGATAGAGGCTAGTACTGTTAAGTCCATGTTTTTGTTATGATTATTACATTTCTCAAGGCTCTGAAACAGTGTTTTGGTTTGTTGTTGTTTTGTTGGTTTTTTTTTTTTTTAAATAAGCCTTTAACAGAAAGGGATTTTTTATTATTTATTATTTATTTATTTATTTATTTTTAGTTTTGAGTAGGTGGTTTTTTTTGTTTTTTCCCCAGGGGAAAATAATGCATATCTACCTGAGCAAAAATCCTCTGCCTTTTTCAAGAACAGGCTCTGGGCAAACTATGTCACCCAGCTGTACTCTGGAAGATCCATGTGGGAGGGTACAAGCTCACTTGGAGAGGTACTCTCTGTTCAAGTTGTAGATGACTTCACTCTCATTATGTACATAATCTTTTCCTACACAATGTACATCAAACCAAAATTATACTGCATGTGTTAAGATTGTAAGTGCACCATTTTATGATGATCACATTGCTTGTGTCCCAAGGACATTGTAAAGGGAGTATTTTTGCCACTGCTTATGATTCTACACATTGCCAATAAGCAGCAGGGTTTTAGCTGCATATGGAGCAGGGGTGTAGCTGTATACATTAAAAAGACAGAATTCAATAAAAGCCAGTCTCAACTCTGAGGTTGCCCCTAAACCAAATGCCTTTTATGCCAATTTTTGCTCAATACCAGGATCTCAATTTGCAAGTGACAAATCACCGTTGCTAAATATCATGTTTAATCACAGGTTGGATTGAAATGGTGCCTTCAAAGCACTGCAAATACCTGTCATTAGATATTAACATTACAACCACTTGTTTCTAGTGGAGCTGTCTTTTCCTGTTGGCACTGATTTACCATACAAGCATCAGAATATTAACAGATACAGTCCTGCCTCATATGTAAGAAGGCAATATGACAATGCCGAGTTCACGCTTCTGAGAATAGTAAACCGTTTTTTTTTTTTTACTCTATTAGACATCAAACATGGTAAAAAATAAACAAAACAATGCAAAAAATTCTTCAGCAACACCAGGCATTTGTATTCTGTATACCCTTTATAGCATATAAACATAGATTTTCTGTTCTGTTTTGTTCTGTACAAAACTCAGAAACATTGCCCACTTTCTGTTCCAATGTTTTATGTCAACAGAAATTTAGGATCTGGTCCCCACTGAAGTCATGGGAATCTTTTACTTGATGTTAATGGGAATTGGATCAGGCCAGTAACTGGAGACGCTGAAAAGAATCCCAGATGCTGCATAACAAATGAACTATCCACTGAGGTATTCCCTCTGCTCTGGGAAGCTGCCACTGGGAATTACTACTACCTTTCTGTGGAAATGCTGCAAAAAAACCGATGTCAGATGTCAAAGATGCTGGACCCACAGAGAGTTTTAGTGACACAGAAAATTCTTAAAAATATAAACAAAAAAAGAACCCCACCAAATGAAAGAGCTAACTATTTGGACTTTTCCTGGGGAACAAGGGTACTTGAAAACAGCAAATCATGCTGTTGATATTTGGGGATCTGTCCTTTGAGTAGGTTAACATGGTCTGAATCTGATTCCCTGAACAACAGTGTGAGACAGAGTTCTTTAGCTCTTCACATGTCAAATTTAAAGCAAAACAAAGCAGGTTAGTAATTTTATTTTCATTTCTTTATTCGTTACTAAGATCCCATATTCTTTGCCTAGCAGCTTCCATGCCTGATCAGCTGTGGAAGCTGCAAGTGTACTTTGCCTTCCCTTTTGCCTTCTTCCCCAAACTTTTCACAGGAGACAGGTGTTCTAGTATCATGTTGGCATTCACCTCCTGTTAGCATTAAAAAGGTGCATCCACCTCAGATCCTTTCACAGCACTGATGTGCAGAGGCAGAACCACAGTTAGAGGATGTAGTGATTCATCCTTTCTAGAAAAATTACTCACAGAGGAAATTGCATGCTCTGAAATGACATACCTCACTGTAACCTGTTGTGACCATGCCCGTCTGCTACACCATACTCTGCCTTTCCCTTGGAAATTAGACAGACATACCAGGCACACTTCAGGTATAAACCACCACAAAGGCAGCAAGCTTCCTATTTGTCTGCCATTCTTTACACAGCTGACAGCTCCCAAAGTCTTGATGACATGATGATGCAGTTCAGTGTCACTGGAGACACCCAGGGTAAGTTCAAGTGACTAAGAAGGGGTGTAACAAACCAGCATAAAATGCACATAAAAGTTAGTAGAATACAAAAGGGGACAATGAAAAGAAAAAACATGGGCCTAGTGTGACTACATTCATAATTCCTACTGAATAGAATAGTAATGAATCCTTTGCTAGAAATAATTTTTAAAATTACTGGCTGTGGCAGGAGGTTTTCACATCAGAGTATGGACTCCTGTTCTACTCTAGCCCAACAACATGAGACAACATGATTTTGTAACTAAGGCATAAGTCAATTCCTAGTTGTTTGCTATAGACTTTCCACATCAACACGCATAAATTACTGTCCTTTCTTTGTCTTTAAAAGAGACCCTCTACCTTGCGTGAATGAGTAGAAATCAATGTTAAGTTAGCAAAGAATGAGTGAGCTTCTATGTCAATCCATTCATGCAACAAAGAGCCTTAAAAGGGCTTAGTCTTTTACAAATGTACAACTGCAGTTCAGGAAAAGCTGCTGACTACTGAATAGGAGTCTGCTTCTCTAAAACTACCTGCTCTGCACAGCACAGTGAATACAGACTTCAATTACATTTTCTGAGAATAGGGTAGCAATATTTATCTTTGCATGTTTGTGGCAACATCTATGAAGCACTGACATTTTGCTGCATTGAAGGAAGCCTGAAATTGCCCTGCCTAAATATCTTAAAAAATAACAATGAAAAACACACTTGCAAGTTTCCTATTCCCCTTCTTATTGCAAAAAAAATATTCATTATAACCAGATTCTTTGCAAGCACAGTGGATTTTGCTTCACTGACTTGGGTGAATCAGTCTTTGCTTCCAACATCAAAGCTTTCAATACATACTCAGCAAAGTTTAATACTGATTTCTGGGATAGGTAAGGGAATAATTAACATTCTAATTAAGGATAAATCCCCATTTCCAAATTCCCATAAATCTCCACAAATCTACTTCTTATGAAGCACATTGGAACTTTCTTTAGATGGCTGGTAACTTACTCTGAAATGTTTGAGGAAAATCATTCAGTCTCTTTCTACATCAGGTCCCTGGCTGTGAAATAGGGACCTCCTTTGCACCTCCATTTTGCACATGGTTTGTCTGTTTATACTCCAGTTTACTTTGAATGCATGCCTTTTCCACACTTGTTAGCATGTTAGGACTCACATTGGGTGACAGATTAACATAATACCATGACAGCAACAACAATAATGAGTCCTCAGGTGTTTTTAAAGATCCTTAGAGATACATTTGTAGCTAAAGCAGGGACTGTTATTTTTTTTCTTTACAAAAAAGGTAAATGTCTACCCTGGAATTGCCCTACTAGCTCTGAGTGAGTCTTCTCACTCAGCTAAGCTTAAGAGGAACCAGTTCTTTGCACAAGTACCAAGTATCTCTCAAGGATTTTGATGGGGAATAAGGCCTTTGTGAAATCTTAGTATCTCTGAAAAATCACTAGGAGGCTGAAGCAACATGCTTCCTTATCAAAGTCCTAGTATAAACTGTGTCAGAGGGAACTGATATGAGGGCTCTTGTAAATGTCTCATGAAAGGCTTATACCAAAAGCCTCTCAAAAATGTGCCTTGTCAAAGAGGACAATAACCATGAGAAGACAGGAGAGCTTATGATTTTATGTTTTCTTCATAGTTTTGCAGCATTCTGTTGTTTTATAGCACTAACAAAATACATTTGGCTTTCTCTTAAGACTTTGTTTCCCAGCTTGTGGGAATACCACAAAAGTACCAGATGACATGTTATGAGGCAACATATATGGCTCACTTAGGCATTAAAAAGGCCAATGAAAATCATAACTCACATACTGAATTACCCAATTATATATCTGGTTCATCCAAATTTCATTTTTCACCCTCTTTCTTTTCTGCCTATTATATGCAAAGCCCTAATGAGATTTCAACAGGAACGGTCAGTCTTGCTCACACACGTAGAAAACCCAATTTGAGGATCAGTTTTAGCCACCTAGAGATGATGATGGCTAATACCCATTAACAGTGAAATGCCAATGAGCAGATAATCTAATAGCCACAAAGAAAAGGTTAACCAATCTACACTGCTCCTCTCTCTCTATTACTCTTCAGTCTGGCACTAGAGTCTCTAGCCACAGACATAGAAATTGTTCTGTAATGACAGGCATCACCAAATATAAACAGCTGGTAACCCTAAAATTAGACCCACCAGCTCTCTCTGGGTTTGGGTATATGTTTTATTATACCTTTCAACTGACAAGCAAACTTTAAAGTTAATTTAACCCATTACAAGACCCTTTTGTCTAATGGTTGGGCCTATTGCTTTATGTACACACTCTCCATTCTTATCAAGAGTTTTGCCAGAACAGAAATAGAATTTAACTAAAGCTAATTGAAAATTTTCCATCTAAAATACATTCTGGCAGATAACTAGAGTTCTTGATTAAACAAGATTTTTACATCTGAAGTTTCTCCTGTCTCCAGAAAACCTCAGCTTTCAGGTGACCACACAGAAGAACCATTCAGCAACAAAATTAACTTGGAATAATTTTCAGTTTTCAACTGCAAGGCTTCCTGGCCAAGGACTCATACAACATACTATATAGGGCAAGAAGGAAGAGAAACTATGATTCCACTCCTGGGTTGCATGCTAGTGAAGAAATCGGGTGGACCGCAAAAAGCCTAGGCATAAAACACTGTAACTACAAATATTGTATTGCATTACTTAACATGAATTCACTATTTCTAAGTCTAAAATTTTCAGTTGTTTATAATGCTATTAAATTTTGAAATGTTCTCTGGGGAATAATCAATAAAAGGAAACACAATTAGCTGTAGGTTTGCTCCAACCTAGAAACAGACTGATATCTTTGAAGTTATATATGCGTGTCTGAAACTTTTGTCTTAACAAATTAATGTTTATTATTTAATTAATTTTATGCAAACACTCCCTCTTTGACAAGACAACATTAATTCTGTCTTCTCATATGACTCCAGTACTGGAGGCATGTGACAATCTTAATAGTACTGCCAGATTCTTTTAACATGTTTCATTTATTTTTCTTGCATGGACTGTTTGGATATAAAGCTGATTCTCTCCTACAAGAGCTGAACAAAGAGAGATTCTTGTGAAATTTTCTGAGCTCCTTCATTTCTTCCCTGCTCTATATTTATTTTAAATGCTAACAATAACTGAGATATTTACTCTGACGTTCACAAATGGGTGGAACTGCTGACACTCAACTAAAACTGCTAATTAGGGAAAAATTTAGGTAGGAATCACACTTATACTTTGGTCAGAGGGGAAGCTGGCAGGCTCAAGGAACCTTGCACCAAGTATGGAACAAACCAGCACCTCATGAGTCATGCACTGAAATCACTTCTAACCAGAACCATCGCACATCTGGCAGTGATGAATGGCAGATGATGGGATACTTTTTCGTCCTCTCTACTCTAAGCCTAACAGAAGAATCAGTCTATTAACACACCTCAATAAAGTCAAAGGTATAATTTAATAATGGTTGTATGCAACATCATTAAAAGAGATCAGAGTTCATTTTTTTTCACTTTATTTTCCACAGCTTCTTTATCTATTTGAGTTTGTAGATTAGAAACTCATCAGTGTAGATTAGAAACTCACCAGTATTTCTTAGAAATTTTCATATCTCAAAGACCATAATCTTCACAAATGTTATGAATACCTCATTCTGAGAGCACAATAAGAATAATGAAATGGTCTGAATAGTCCAGTTACTGAACACCGAAGTAGAGCCTGTTGTAAATCTTTCAATTCAATGTTTGGGGGTTTGGTTTTCTGGATTCTTGAAACCAAAACCATTAGTGTGAGTTTTCACTAAACTTGTTTTAGGAAACGTTTCTCAGGGTGATGATCAATTTTTGGTCAAGAGGAAGGAGGGAGAAAGAGAGACAAATAGGTGGGAACTACTGTGGAAACTGTCCCAGGCCACTGTTTTCATTAGATCACCAACCAGAGTGTGGAAAATCTTGAGTTCAGGATGAAAAATCTTCAGTTCTACCTGCTTCTGAATAGGGACTTGGACATACATTTCTTACATCTCAGGAAAGTGTTATGTCCTTTAGGTGAACTGTGCCACAGGAGCACTCTCTGGAGTGGTAACAGCTCTTTTGTTCTGTCTACAAAATCAGGTTCCATTGGAATAGAGGCTTGAAGCTGAGTCTCCTACATCAGCGCCTTTTCTATTGGTTCTTAACTAGCTTGGAGGAGGACTCTGCAGCAGGCAAAAATTTTAAGGACTGAGTTTCATATTCATGCAGAATGGCAAAAAGGACATGTTTCAAACATTTTTAAGGGAATAAGAGAACTACCACCCATCTAGTTTTACTTTAGGTATGTAAGGTCTGATGGATAGATGCAAGATACTTCAAGTAAGAGATTAGCTTGGCTGTAGAACACTTTTGAACATAACTCAATAAACACAATTCAGTGAATTAAGTCCTTGTCCTCCGCATCACTATTTGCTGCCTGGATGCATTCAGTACCATTTTTGATTTACCTTTACAGCATATGCAAAATACTGCTGAAACAGGAGATACAAGAGGAATCCAGGCCAACTTTCTCCTGGATAACTGTCATGGCAGTAACATCAACTTACAAGAGTGTCTGCTTCTCAGACAAATTAGGCCTAACTTCCACACAAAGGCACATCACTTGGGCACATCTTCCTACTACTGCTTTGTATTTCTGCCCCCTTTTGTTCTACAGACTACAAAAATAAATTTTCCTTGCCCACCCCGGTAAGCTATGGATGGGCAGGTCTATTAAAGGGCTCAGAAGAACACTTAGAACCAGCCACTGGCCAAAACAAATAACAGTTTTGTTCCTCTCAAAGGTACTGAGGAAATATTCTGGTAGCTGTATCCTCTAATTGTGATGTAATCCTCTTGCCACAAAAAAAAAAAATAACATAGAAAAATTCACTTAACACAGCAAGTACAATGCTTGAATCAAACATCTTATTTAACTGTCACTTTCATATCTCTGTCTGGAACAGTGATGTTTAACCCCACATATGGAAAAAAACCCAAGCTAGTTCTGCTGATAAATAAATGGACTTTTATGCTTCTGTCTACTGGGTCATAGGATATTTTTGGCTAGAGGTACTTTACTTTGAAATAAATCTCATAATTAGCTTCTTCAGACAAGGAATCCTCTCCCTTATTCTAACAGTCTCAACAGTAGTGGCCAGTTCCTTCTTTTTTTCCTTTGCTGCTGTGATATCACCATCATGGGGACACTTCATTTTGGTTTATCAAGTTTTTAACTTAAACATGTTATTTCAAAAGGAGACATTGGAAAAAAAAAACAGAAAACAGAGTGGTATTTGAATATAAATTATATTCGTTACTAGGGCGTTTTAATGTAAACAAGAAATTAAGGAATAATTGTGTAGATATATATATACACACATATATATATTGCAGCACTCAATCAATTGATCATTATTGCAGTAAGAAGGGATGCTAAGACAGCTCAGTCTCACTCAACACAACAGCCTTTGAGAAGGGAAGGGAAAGGACTTCTGAAATGTGTCTTCTACCAAGTTAATAATGCTGGGTGCCTAGAAATAGACGTGGCAGCCAGTATAGTGTAGCAACAAGAAGGTAAAGGCCTCCAAGCAACAAGTGCAATTGATTGGAAAATGAGAATAACGATGCAAGTATCCTGCATAGGAGATGAAAAAGCAGAGGAGTTCAATGCACGTTCACAGACTTTGTACAAGAATATACATGTAACTCATAAACAGGTTGTACCACACCATGAGGAGCAGCAAGTGCTGACTGCAAAGTGTATCATCCTGACAGACCCCTGAAGACAATGGGACCTCCTTCATGGATAGACCACATGTTGCCTTCATCCCTCTACTCTACACTGGTTTTGGCGTCTTTTGTTCTCTCGGTCCTTCCAGAGCAGCTGTCGATGGTAGGGGGGAGTGTGTGGTCTTAAGAGACAATCAGGCTCTAACATAAAAGTTGGGCTATGTTCTGCTTGCCCTTCCTTCCCCAGATTTCCCATGCTGTTTAAGTATAAATCTTGTTTCTATTAGACCAGGTTGAACTTCTACTCTGGCTACCTGATTGCAGGAGCTTGGGCTATAGCATAATCTGATAGTGCCAAACTCATCCCAGTCTGGGAAATTTTAGTGAACAATTTTTACAATCCAGTACATCTTATTTTTATAGAGAACCACTTTATTAGGAATTTTGGACTACAAAACTTTTAAGGCAAGGGTTATCCTCCCACATGGCAACCTTTCTTAACTGTATGAGCTACCTACCAGGAGCCTTACACAGTCTGTAAGTGCAAGGGAGAGACAACGCAGCTCACTCAGAGCACCAAAGGGAAGGGCAGCTCTAGGAACAGCAGCAGGGGTGACTTGGCAGTGCTTCCACAGACGTTTCCCTGCTCACTATTGCACCAGCCAGGCTAAGCATGCCACTGGGCTCCAGGGAGCCCAGCATTGCTGGCTGGAAATGCACTCACTGCTTTGCCTCCCCTGACAGCATGCATAGCCAAAAGCTCATTGCCCCACTGCCATTGCAGAAGCTGCAGCTGATTTCCTCAGGAGCTGCTTGTGGTTCACATACGCATGAATTATTATTCCCTGCACAACAGAGCTTCAACTTTTATCTGATATTGGGGTTGATGCCACTTGACATAATAGTATGCAAAATCAGAGTATCTGCACAGTCAACCTTAAGATTAAGGGTATGAAAATATCATTGTGGAAGTTATCCTAAATGGCATTAAAACCCATGCAAGATTTCTAAGATACCACAACTGATTTCTGAAGAGGTTAAACCACTTGATTTCTGTCCTAGTGAGCAGCTACTATCAGTTTTTGATAGTTTATGTACTCAGGACTGTGTTAAGAAAAGAGATGATAAGAACATCAAAACAAAGAAAAATCTTCTTTACAACAGGTAGTATTGGTCAAAGAAGTTCTGGGAGAATTTTTTTTCTAGAAACTGTCTTTTAACAGAGGAAAAACTACAAGTTTTGTAAAAACCGTTTTGTTTTGGGTTTTTTTCCCCCAAAAGAAAGGAAAACGCAAAATTTTCTAGGGAAATGTTTCAGACTTACATTTAGAATATATATTAAGGTGAGATGTGAGCAAATTAAGTAGTATATTTATAAGAACTGACAACATGTTTTCATAATCTTTTCTTTTCAAAAGCAACAGAAAAATCATAGCAATTAAACCATCTGGTGAAGGTCCCATGTCCTAACATTCTATAGGGACTTGGAATTGGAAATGGAAATAATTGGTGGACTAGAATATAATGCTTTCTAGAAAGTGATATAATAACAGAGTAATTATTTTCCTCATCTGCTGTTGTGTTTTGCATTTGCTAAGAGCTCAGTTTAGCTACCACTCTGATTTATTTTCATTGGTTTGTTCCAAAGGAATATTCACATTTTTAAAACTGCAGACACATAGGTAGATGCAGGTCCAGATACCCCTAGTGCATTAAATGATGCCTTCAGCCAGCTGAAAACTCTTTTTGATCTCTCTGATAATACCAGGCAAGCACTGATCTGAAAAGGCAGATTACCACCAAGGATTAGGCAGTACAATAGCATGCTGAGAATGCAAGAGGATGATGAGGTTTAGCAAACAAGCTTGGAGCATATTTGAACTCAACATAGAACCTCAAACCAAGGCATGGAAATACTGGAAGAGAATTGAGGTGGTAGGAAAGTGCCTTGAAAAATATTTTATGAGAGAGGGTAAAACTGACTCATTATCGGGTTTTAATTTAAAATCAGGACAGAGATAATGGAGAGAGCACATTCTGCACGGAAGACTCTTTTCAGTGCTGAAGGCACAGACTGAATGGGCACAGAGAAAGCTACACTCTAATTTTCTTGAGACAATCCTTTAAGGCATGTGGCAGGAGCAGGTCACTCTGCTGTTGCTGCTGTCCTCAGGCAGTATGACATAGCGAAGACAGGACTTTACAAAGCCCTTCTTTTTTTTAAAAAAAAAAAAAGCTTTTTTTTTCAGGACTAGCCACAGTAAATAGAATGGTTATTTGGTATGTGAGATAAGTATTGGCCAATATCATTTGAACACACTAGTTTTCTTTCAGCATTTTGTCACTTGACCAGTTTAATGCTAAGGTTAAATTGCTATTACACAACATGCATCCACCCTACTGTGTGTCAGAAATGTGAGGAATGTTTGCAAGAAACAGCAGCTTGCGCACAATTCCTGTCACCAAACCCCAAATTCGAAATGGCTAACATTTCCTGGATCTACTTAGCTCACTTACAGAGAAAGAGTTTGCAGTGCGTGTGTGCAAACAGGAGCAGAGTCATTAAAACTGGAGCAGCTTTTGGGCAGGATCCAGTCTGCATGTTACATATTCATAAATAGCTGTGTTAGAATGGCTTCCAACAGTGCAAACGTCAATGGAGCCTGCTGGAGCAAGCCTTAGGTATGCCTTCTATGTGTCTGATTGCCTGGAGTTCAGAGGAACTTGCTGAATGTATTACCAACGGGAATGAAAAAGCTTGCATCAGGGTAGCCAGCCAGGTCCTTGTTGATGTCAAAGGGATTAATGGCTTTAATTTTTTAAACTCATTTGTTGTTTGTATAATCCTTGAGAATCTCAAACAGGAATATTTAATTTTGTTGTTCTTTCAAAGAAAACATATTAATTTATGTTATAGCAAAAAATCTTCATTAGGGCTTGGCTAATAGCACTGATTATTTGTTTATTTTCACTCTGTGCAGCCTATTTAATTGTGTGTACACATACCTATAATTAACACTTTGAAATGCAAATACACAGTTACTAAGGATAACCAGTCTCATTTTCCAGCAGCTAACACTCCTTTTTTATAAATGTTAACCATATCCTAAGCTCCCTGGAAAACAGCACATTTTAGGCTCTCCCCACATTGCAATGGCTGTCGCCTGCTCCAGATTATTCTCCCTGACATTGTCACAGCTTCCTTTAATTTATCACCGGTCATAGACCCCGATGAGGGCTACAAGGTCATTTGACTGAGGTATCAGCCAGTTTACAACTGACCTTACGCTGGGACTCCTTTAAGTGATAGGAACAGAAGTGAATGTATTTTCTGCATCAAACAGTGTCTCATTGAGCCTCCAACTCCACTTGTAACTTACCCATGGAAAGACCTGGGTTGGTACAGAATTATTTGTTACTCTCAGTTATCCATCAGATAGTTTATTGCTATTTATTTATTTGCATAGACTGCTCTCATGCTTTCTTCTGGGATGGGATTTTCTTCTCAAAGGAAGGATTTGGGGATTTGATTAAGCAGCATGAATTGCAGAAGATATCACAGAACAATTGTCTTGCCTACTAACTGTCAAACCCACAAAGTGCTTTCACAGTGACCATAACAACCCACCTTCCCTTCTCCATCTCCCCACCAAGCTCCAGTCCTTCTGCAATTACAGACATCAGTGGTTACCCATGGAAGTTTCTCTTTCAGCAGATTTTTTGTGAACAAATATTTGCTTGTCCCCCTGTTCACAGAAAGTTCATTAAAGAGGCATGACAGTTAGAGTGTGGGCTGTCTTTGAACAGATGTTATGAATACTGTTTTGTAGGATTTGCCCAGCAGTAGATGAGAACAAGTAATGAGGAAACTAGGAACATGGGTAACGAGGCCAGAAGGTGTGGAAGCTTTCCAGGAGCAGGGGGAGCTGGGTGGAGGAAAACTTGCCTTACCAATATATAGCCATGAACCTTTCTCAGACTTTATTTGTGCTTCTTAATGGTCACTCTCAATAAAAAGTATTTACCAGAGCTCATTCTCTTGATAATTAATTTTCCTGTGGCTTAAAGGTAAAAAAAGGCACATACACTTCCATATAACTATTGTCATTTCATAAACATGGTACATGAGTGGGAAATTATTTGGGATTGATAGACCTATTTATTTAAATGAGAGGAAAAGAAAAGGGTGAACTGTGTCCTCGTAATCAGGTTGGATACTTGTAACTGCAATCTCCTCGTAGAGCCACAAAGGGCTCCTTCACCTGTATGCTTTTCAAGCAGTTTGTTCTGTATAAAACATAAAAAGATAATTAATAGGGTGGATTGTAAAAGGGTTTTCCTTATCTTTTAGTGGGCAGCACGGGGAGAGGTAAAATGACCCAAATAATAATTTCAATCAGTGAATGAACAGATGATATCTCAGTTCGGCTTCAAGCCCTATCCAACAGCACTTTAGCAGAAATACCAGAAAAGCAGCACACAAATAACATACATATCTTGCAGATTACATAATTTATTTGGAAATGTTTTCATACAGTTAAATAAACTTCAGAAAACTACAGTGGAGCCTTCTTATAAATTAGCTCTAGTGCCTAAAATCCCATGAGCTATGAAATGTTAAAAAATAAAAAAAAAAATTAAACACATAGTGTTGCTGAGCAACGTAGCTTGCTCTTAAACAACTTTCCCTTGTATGAAGTGCCTCAGAAAGGGACTACTGTGGAGTCTGGGTAAGTACTTGCCCTGTGGGTAGAGAGATTTTGTTACAATCCTTCAAAAAACAGCTACATAGACTGTTGCTGAATTCAATTATAAGCAGTATCCAGGGTTATTCCATTACCTCTGCCTTTAGCTCACAGTCTTAAATCAAAACTTAAGCTATTCTTTTTTAATTTCATTCATTAAAACAAAACAACCAACCAAAAAAAAAAAACATGATATGACCTTTCAACATGGAAATGGCTCAAAAACTCTTCTGCAGTTTCCACTGAATAAAGGTGCATTAGGGAAGTCCCTCCCTTTACAAGCTTCTGCTAAAGGCAGGGTATGTTTCCCACAGCCCTGCCTGGATGCATGCTGGATGCCCAGGGTCTTGGAAAGTGCAGAGCAGGACAGTGCCTGATAGGCTCTGCTCTGGAGTGGTTCTGGACTGATGCCAGATTGCTGGCCCTGTTTCACTGTATGAACATCAGTCCCAGGAGGACCAGCCCTTCCTCTGCCTTGTGAGGTCTCTCCTAGTGACCTCAGAACCCTAAAACTGTCCCAAACTATGAAAAAAAGTTTCACACAAATCAGAAATGTCACTTGTTATTCTGTTCTCAGTGGCACCAGGGTGCTTAGTGAGGTTGCACTGCACTGCTCAGTGCCGACTTTCATCTGCATGCATCTACATACATCTGCAATGACATTTATAATGACAAGGAAGGGGTTAACCCAGGGAGCAGGTGGAAAGTAACCCAGCTGCAAAAAGATTTGTAAAAGTGGTAGAAGAACCCAGCCTGAAAAAGAAAGAGGCCAGCAGGCAGGCCAGGAGAGGTGAGGAGGGTATGAGCCTGGGGGGCTGGCTGCCAGGGCCACCCAAGGGTGGGGGAGCTGGCAGGTTGTTGCCTTGAGTGAGGCAGGTGTCTCCTGGCAGCAGCAGATGTGGCTTTGATCTGTGGGCATACCCGGGTAAGGAGAGGGCTCCACGGGGTGGGGACGCTCTTTGGGGAGCTGACCTGCGTGAAGGGTTTGGTTCACCTAGGCTTTAGCTCTCCTCAGCTTCTGCAGGAGATTGCGCGAAGGATATTTTACCTGGTTAGAGCAATGTCATTAATTACAGATTGATTTTTAAAGGTCTTTAGGCATCTCCTGCCCATAATCACAGAATCACAGAATAGCCTAGATTGGAAATGGGAATCGAGCACTTAGATACCTCTTTAAAAATTGGGTCTTGCTAAAATTCCTCCCTCAGACCAGACCAGTGTCAAGCTTCCT
>NW_010295181.1:92064-123725 GCF_000700745.2 Antrostomus carolinensis
ATACTGTTGCCTTATGCTTTCAACTTCAGGCACCTCATCTAGACAGAAAAGTAATGAAAGACCAGAAGAAAGTCAAGGCTTGGAAAGGAACAAAGTAGTCCTGAGGCCACAGTAGTCCTCCACAGTATGAGGAGTCAGTGGCTCTGGTTCCCTTTCTCAAACCTATCACTCACTCACTGTGTGGCCTTTAGCAATCCGCTAACAGGCCGATCCAGCTCCAAGTAAAGGCACTGCGAATTTTCCCACAGACTCCTGTGAATGCTGGATCAGGCCCTTAGATTCCTACCAGTCCCCTCATTACCTCCCCTGCAAAGCTGGGATAACAATGTCCTTGTCTCGCAGCGTAGTAAGGGGACTAATTCATTAATGTTCATAAAGTTTTTGCAGATCTACAGATGGAAGGCATTATGTCAGCACAAATTATTCTTAGTTGTTATCATTCTCATGGTATTTCCAATTGTCTCTGCTCACTAAAGCCAGGAAGTTCCAAAAATCTTGTGAGAAAGTTTCTTCTCTGGAGATCAGACCCTATTTCTGGCCCAAAGATACGTGGAAACAGATACAGTCAGATGGCACTGGAATGTGGAAATATTTTCTGAAATAAGCCTCTGAATCTTTGGGGGTTTTGCATGAATCCTGGAAGCAGAGGAGTGTGCAATGTTATAGAAAGGATAGTCCCTGAATTTTATAAAAAGCACCTAGAGACAGTAGTCTAGCAAGCAAAATACTGAGGCCAAAATGTTTGAATCTAACTCCAAGCTTGCTTCCAGTTGGAGTCCTTTAAGCTCTGTTCCCTGGTATGTCAGAGCACTTTCAGAGGAAAGGTGGCCTCTGGCACAGGTTCCCTGTTGAGAGAAAGAAAGGAGGAGTCATTTTCCTCCCCACACTCCTAATATCTGCTAGGGGTTAGTCAGGCATCAGGTCCAGGCATGGAAAAGCAGCGAGGTCAGGTGAGTAGGCAGCAGATAAGGGATTTCATCAGGGAAAGGTCAGCATGAGTGAGTGGTAACATGTCATTTGGGAAAAGGAAGAAACATGCTGCAAATCTCACATACACACATGCTCACTATGTCTCTATGTGTGTGTGTATACACGTACCCCATAACACTCCCTACAGCTATTCTCTGTTTCATGTTCCCTGACCTGACTTTTGAACCTATACAGCTTTGTATACTCTAACTGTCTTCAGCCATCCTCACTACTAAAAGTGAACACTGGAGAAACTCCACAGCTGTAAAAGTCATCTAAAGAGACTGTGACAAAGGCTGTCAGGAACACTGTACTACAGAAACCAGTGTCACAAATACCACATTACCCTTTCCCCTGTTAACTCCCTTCTTCCCCATGTGTAACCACCCCCTTGCAGGTAGAGAGTTTGCTATGCTGCTTTAGGAAAGCAGGTAAATGTTAATCTTCTGATGGATCCAGATCCTTTAGCTCATGTATTATGTCAAAACTGGTCAAAGACAGGAAATTAACCTCCCTCCCTCCCCAGACTGTGCACACACGCACAGACACACGCATGCACACCTACAGCCAAGGCCTTCGGCAATCCATCTGATAGCAATCAGTATTTTGAGAAGTGATAGCTCATCTGTAGATTCAGCATTCTTTTGCAGCAGAAGGTATTATGCAAACTAGCCCCATTAGAAAAGCAAACATCAAAGCAAAACATGTTTTCGAAGAGACAAATGCATAAACCATGTGGTACATGACACTGAAACAGAAAGAGAGTAATTACCCTTGTTCTCAATGGAAAGCATAGCTGCAGAGGATAATAAAGGCGCCTCATACACTGTACCCGGTCGTTTCCTGTACTGTGCATGAAAGGGAGAGTAGTAAGCTGGGGAGATGCCTGAAAGGACTGACACTGTCCTCCTCAGTGAATGACAGGAGACAGGGGCCATGCTGCAGCTGACCGTGCAGCAACCCATCTTCACCATGCCCTCCACACCAGCTGGAATGCAAGGTGCCACTCCAGCCTCAGGGGAAAGGAAAAAAAAAAAAAAAAAAAAAGAGTGCAGCTAAGGTTACACAATTACCTGTCTTGAAAGTGCACAGCTTTTAAAAAATATGCATACCTCCCTGACCATAAGTAGCCACGAAGTATGCTCCATGGGTCCTTTGACTAAAGTCTGAACAGAGGAAGCTCTCTGTAGGCAGTCTTCTGCTTAGCAATGGATGCTCTTGCTCAGTCACTGCCACTGCAAGTAAAAAAAAAAAAAAGCCCTCATGGGCAGGATGGAAGATGGAAGGTGTGAAATGAGGCTTGGATGATGCTGTCACAGTGCTGGGAAAACAACACAGCCAAGTACCACTAATTCATTTCAGTTAAGAGCAGGGTAAATCAGAGACTATCAGGACTTCTGCAAAAGTTGAACAAACCTGCTTTAGGGACGAAGTGTTTGCTGAAGTTCCCAGGACAAGTTGGAAGTGCATACACATGCTCTCTCTTTCCTTCTCCTTAACCCCCCCTCTTTTTGTCTTTCAGAGCCCATTTCTCCAGCATGCAGATCAGCTATCAGGCCAAGAGAAAGAGAGAGTGTGAGACAGCTGACCTTGTCCTCCAGTGCCGAGGGCCTGTGGGTTTGGGCTAGGAACAGGAATTCCCTGTACAGACACTGAGTCTGCTAAAGAAGACAGGAGAGCCTGCTCCACAGAAAAGCACTTTGTTAACTGCCACCAAGGAAAACTTACACAACAGACATACACAACCATGGAAATATGAATATTTTAAAAGTGTATTTTTTTCCTAGAATACACAGTGCTCTTATTTCCTTAGGGGGGCAGTAAAAATTGGGCAAGAGCATATTGCCAAATGCACGAGAGTTAGTGAGGATATTAATCCTGCGTGCTGAAGCTACAGAGAACAGAGCACCAGAGCAAGGGCTGAATAGATCAACAATTCAGACTGAATTACTGACAAATCAGATGCCCACAGATCTTGTCTAGGAGGGACAGGTTTTAAGTCCTCTCTGGATTTTTAATATTTTTTTGTCAATTCATCACTTCTCAGGAACTGCAAAGAGTTAAAATCTTTTTCCCTTTGTGCCCCACAACTATACGCACATCTGTGTTTGTGTGTGTACATAATTTCTACGTGCAAAATCTGAGGTAGATACTGATACAAGATAGGGCTGTTGTGCAGCTGGTTTGAGGTGCATCACTAGCACAGAGCAGCCCTTAAAATGGCCTGTGCAGACCCTTGTGAATATAGATAAGATGGAGAGTTAGGACTCTAGCCTTTGTATTGGGAAGCCCAGTCTAATTTCACATGCTTCCTAAGGTACCTTATTAAACTGTTTGGAAAGGATTTCCTCTTGCTTAGCCCACCTAAAAGGTAGGTGCCACAGCAGATACCCAGCCTTCCTATAGATGCATCCAGATGGTGATCAGCCTTTAGAGTTACACCATTTCTCTTCAGAGTTACTCCATAAATCTGTCTCCTTTTCTCCTGCCTAAAGAGCGAGCCCAGACAGACAATTTGGACTTCATAGCTAACTTTTAGATGGCTAACATTAACTGATCTCTCTCTTCCTAGTCCATACTTCCCTATCTCTCAGGGGTCATGTGAGAAAACATTCATTAAATGTTATGGGTTGCTTTTCTATTAAGACACATGAGGAGAGGCTAGATGGTGTATTGGCAACTGTGAACATCCTAATACTGTTTTCCATGGAGTCAAGGTTAGAGCTCTAAACAGCAGCAAGAACAACCCAATTCATAAGAATGTATGTCTGGATGTAGAGGCCACGCAAATGCCCCAAGGCCCATGGGCTGGAGGGTCTCAGCACACCGGGTTTTGGAAATGGAGAACAGCTGGAGAAGCTCTGATGGGGATGCTAGGCAGGTATTCCTGTTTCATTCCTAGCGCGAGGTCCCTGCCAAATACACCATGCTACTGTTTACTTGTGTTCTTCTAACTTAAAGTGGGGAACTGGCCTAGCAAATAGTCATCATAGGAAACAAAGTCAGCTTTATATCATCATTCCAAACCTCACCTCATAGACCATAGTCAGGAGTTTCTTGGTGAGAAACTCAGCTGTGGTTGGTAGGGTGTATGGATACATTACCCAGTGGTTACCATTAAAACTTGGTTTCTGAGAACCACTGCAATGCTGTGTATGCATGTATATGCACATACACTGAGACTCTGTATATTGTACATAGAGTCATGGTTTCATCTTCGCTCATTCCTGATTTAACTCTATCAATGATAGATTTGTTCAAAAAAGAAAAATTTAAAAACTCATCTGAAATCCTGTACAGTACATTTTAAAAATCTGTGACTAGATATTAGTTAAAGAAAATATATACTGATAGGAGATCAAAATCCT
This sequence comes from Antrostomus carolinensis, assembly GCF_000700745.2. NCBI lineage: Eukaryota > Metazoa > Chordata > Aves > Caprimulgiformes > Caprimulgidae > Antrostomus > Antrostomus carolinensis. The sequence goes on from NW_010295181.1 coordinate 96,402, forward strand.
AGAATCCTATTAAAAGTGTTGCATTGGAGACGCACTTTGCTTAGGTTACAGGTATCTTGCCATACCTCTTGTGCCACATCAGACTGCAAATATTACGTATCTCTACCATGCTAATGTAAATAACTGCACAACTTTGAGTTGTACCCGCATACTAGAAAAGTTTAACCTTGTAGATCTCAAATCTCTCAGCTTATAAATGTTAGTATGATATTCCTTGACTTATTTTATGCTTGCCTTTCCTGTCATTGATCTGAGGATTTCAGTGACATTTTAAAAACATTATTTGCTCCCTCCTGTCCATCACTCTCCCATCTCAGTCTCTCCCTCAAATTTGCTTTTATGGATAGTCAAGGATTTCCCAGTTAATGTAGGCAGTACATTGTAGTATGTGGTTGATTAGAGAAAGCAAAAAGCCCATTAGCTGTAGATAGGGGTAAGGGAAGAGCATGCATTCAGCAGTTATCCTGGTGGATCTATCAGCTGTGAGGTTCTCCAAAGGCAAAGGAGTAACTAGAGGGTGATGAGAAGAGAACTGCAGAAACTTTCCAGTCAGATGGAAAAACCTACAGCAGTTTTCAGTGAGTAGGGAACTGAGGAAACCCATTGGACATCACACAAAGGAGGGGGAAGTTAGTGTGCTGCTCAAAGGCAATGGAAAAGTGAATGCCTGGGGTCAGGAAGACCAAGTCAAAGGCTTGAGGAAACAGATTGTGTGATTCAAACTTTTTTTGAACCTAACAAATATTAATTTTGGTTCAAGGAAAGGGCTTATGTTCCAAGTTGTTTCTTATTTTAATTGGATCAATTCACATGTTTATAGCTATAATAATTTGAAGGTATGTGATTTGTAAATATCAAATAAGATGAAATCTAGCATACTGCATACTTTTTGCTTTTTAGTAATATCAGCCAAGTTTATTGGCTGTTACATATAGTCTCTATTTCAGATGTATACATAAAATTGTCTTTCTTTTGTAGATTAATATCATTACAAAATATTACAGATGTTTCATCCTAACATAAATTATATCATGATGGTCAGGATACTGCTGTAACATCCACACACTGAACAGTGAAGGGGTGCACACAGCTTTTTATCAAAATTAGGCAAGTTCCAAAGACCTATGGAACCCTTTGTCCTCAGGTGAATTGGCATAGACTGTAACACATATTTTGGAGTCTGGGGGAATGTTTAATATACATAAAAATTTAGGCTTTCATTTCTGTTAATGCCAAAGCTCAAAACGTGTTTTAAATTCTGCAAGTGTACTATGCACTTGGAGATCACAGCCTATTGTTTTGCCTTTGTAGATGCCTTTTGTATGCACCAATAATGCAGTTGGATCACAAATAGAAAAACACAACCAGAGAAGTGGATAAAATAAATCACTTGCTGTTTTAGAGACCTGGCTCAAGTCCATTGCAAGTACAAATGTTGGGAGAATATCCTGGAGTGTTGCATTGCGCATGACTTCATAACCATTCACAGAGCAGCATTTCTGGTGGCAAACGGCTGCTAAACAGTGTTTTCCTGAGCATCACTAGGATATGCAATTAATCTTGTTTGCTAGGCATCATTCCTTCACTCTGGGCAGCAAGCAGAAGACCCTAATGTGCAGTTATAGAAAATACCTTTTCAGTGTTTTTCCCTTGGCATACGCACAGAATATTCAACTAGTGGCTCTAGAGGAATCTCATGTCTGCCACATAGGTGGTCTGCTGCCTGCTGCAGAAGTCTGGCTACCTTTATATTTGGGACATAATTTTTCTGTCACACTATGCACACTGCTCAGAAATTCCAAGCTCACTCTTTAAATCAAGCTTGAGGTTTGAAAAAATTCTGAGGAATTAATTTAGCACTACCACAGAAAGGGTCAGAGAATCCCCACAGAGGTGAGGTTTACCCTAGGTATAGGCATGGCAGTTACCAGATTCCTAGGTGACTGTAGGTGACACATTTTCTATAGATTCTCACAGAAAGTCTCATTTCTTCCAGTCTGAACTCTGCTTCAGACATCGTAGAGCTAAATGCTACGTCTTTGCCAAAAAAGTAAAACAAACAAACAAAAAATAATCCCCAAACAGTAATCAGTACTCAGACTCAAACCTGGATACTCAGATTACAGGGTACTTGTGTGTGTGCATATATGCATGTGTGTCTGTACATACTCTGACATATATGAATGCTCACACAGAAAAATATGTATATTGTGCACTAAAAACATGTAGTATCTGGGGTGCACAGAAACAAAACATTATCTTTCACCCAAAAAGCATCTATTCATGTGCAGAGTGCTTCTTTCAGGAGACAGATATCCCCTCAGATAAACAGAATGAGAAACTGGGAAAAAAAAAAAAGGCAGCAGAATAACAGAATAATAGCATAAGCCACATGTAGTCTGGTCTGGAGAAGAAATAGTCATGCACATGAGAACAGATCAGTTGTTCAAGACTTGCATCAAGATGCAGGTACACATTGTGTTTACATTATGTGTTAAACTTGCAACCAAGAAAAGCTGCATCCAATTGGGGATGCAGTAATCCAGAACTACCAGAATTGTGGCTTCAACAAAGCCACACCACCACAAACCCAGAAAGGAAGAGATGCACACAAAGAGAAAGAGTTCCAGCATGGAAAGTAATGCATCTTTCTTTAACCTCAAGAAAGGTTAATTCGCTGTGAATAAGGCCTTAAGTCTGATTTCAGCTGAATGGCTTAATCATTACATGAAGGACAACTGAAGATACCTGTCACTGAAAGAAAAAATCAGATCTAAAACAAGTCTATATTCAAGAATCTCAAAGAAAAGAAGGTTCAGCCAAGGAGAAATATCAAGGTGGAGAGCTACTTTTCTCAAACTCATCACAATAACATGTAGAAAGGGAGCCTAAGAGACCACTGTTATAAGTCCCTGATCAACAAAATACTCAGAACCTATTTACTCTGGTTCCGCCTTGTTTACAGATAAATCAGCTCAATAGTAGATAGTAAAAGGAGTACAGCAGAAAGCATAGTCACTATCCAGTGAAATTATAGCATGCAAGCCCTTGTGGATTGTACCAGAGAAAGATACCTAACACAATCCATCTTGATAATCTCACTCAATTTAAGGTTTTGATTAAAAGAAATCCTTTAATGATCACCAAACGGCATATTCCAGCCCATTCACTTTGTCCATCAAGTGACACTATAATAATGCTAAGCATGAGCATAACTATTTTGCTGAATATGAATTGTGAAGAAAAAAAATGGCAGCAGTCACAGAATAGCCAACTGGAATAGATATTTCCTTTATGGAAAAACTGTGGTTTAGATTTCCTTTTGAAGACCTCTTCTTAAATGACAATTTACAGGAACTGTTAGGAGAACATAGACCCAAAAAAAGTGCTTTGAAAATATTTCTGTTCAGTCTGAAATACTCATATTTATGATCACAAAAAGTTCACCGCCCTTTTTGATACAATGCCCAAAAAAGCCCCCAAAAAAGGAAGCAGCATTGCTGTAATTTGTTTCACTGACACCTAGAGGGGCCTTTTTTCCCCCACCAGCTATGCACTGTAATGAGTTTGTTAGTTCTCCAGGGCACTGCTCTGAAGGGCATTATTTCATCTTCTCAAAAAATAGAAGCTAAAAATAGTATAAAAAGAACAGCTGCCATTCAGAAAATGAACAGACCTCAGTTAAACAGATAAAGCCTATCTGGTAAAAAATACACTTATATCGAGTAAGTTAAAATGTAGCTCCTTCATCAGCCCTAGTTAGAGAAAGGTGAGGATTATGTTTCTTAATATATTTGATATGAACACCTTGTATAGCATACGTCCATAGCTGCAGAGTTTAAAATTTCTCAGACAGAGAAATATCTCCATCACTTGCTCCCATAAGGAAGCTCCTTCTCCTCCCGGTAGCTCGTGGGACCAGGCCAAGCCAAGGCAAACACATTCAGTTGGCTTTGCAGTTTCATCTGTGGTTTTGTCGCATATTCACTAAGTCAGAACCGTTGATGTTCTTGTAACAGAGTGGATGCCATGGACCCACATGCTAACACAGAGTCATTTTTTTTCCTTACCTTCAGTTACTGAGGCTTCAGTCCCGAAATACCTACTGGGACTGTCAACACCTTTGCTGCTCAGTAACAAGAGCTTGTGTCTAAAGAGCATCCCTATTTACAGCAATTATTTCAGATCTATATATTTCAGATATTCACACATGCTGTGGTTGCCCCAAAACATAAACATAATGGAGTATGAAGAGATTTGACTTTTTGAGCCACTGTTGTCTTTCCACCCATTATTATTTTAAAAATAATATTAGTCACACATCACTTCACAGATGCTTGAATCCAACTTTAACAGGATTCCTTGGGGGACACTAAAGAGGCACATCAGGAGCAAAGCTTTAGGGACACAGACCAAAGGTTGATAAATACTTTCCATGTGCTGGGTGCATTGGGAAAAGAAGAAAAAACAACAACAGCTTTTGTATCCTTGACCCTTTGCCTACTGTGCATTTTGGACAATCATATGAGTGCAATCAGAGTCTAATAAGAGCTTATGTGACTTGCCAAAGCAAAAGTTTGACCTCAATCAAAAAGTTATTTCTGCAGAGATGAAGGAAGATTAGTAAAAATGTATTCCAATTCCTCATCAGGCCAATGTTAACCAAGACGAGGAAGTTATCTTGCCCCTGTAGAATCACTATTTTATTAAAGAAACCCTGTCCTGAAGTTCTGAATTACAAAACCAGCTGGTTACATCTGCGCTGAACTGCCACTATAGATGGATTTTGGCTGATTCCCAGGGGAGATTCTGTAAACCTGATAACAAACATTTTGTTTGGTTGGAGTTTTTTTAAGGAAAAAAAAAAAAGCCCAAAATATCTACAGATTTCAACTGTCTAAATGTATCATATGACTCAAAACTTTCATCAGTTCCAGATATTTCATACGCAATCTCCGCATATAGTTTAAATGGGAATTTAGGAATGTAATCCTACCCTTGTACAAGCAGCACTCCGCAGAAGATGCTAAACACTCATCTCAATACTGTAGCATTGTAAGTAACTAACATCTGATATGCTTGTCACCAGCTAAATTAACAAGATTGCAAGGAGATGTTTGAAAAGGGAGCAAACAATATTACTTTTTTTTTCACAGAACAGCAGATGACTGCATCCTTCAGTTTAAGAGCTGGAAATAACTTCTCAGGTGCCCAGTGAGATTGCACATCTGCACTTCCATGCTCCACTTCTGCCCACCAAGAAAGCTAACCTGTGCTACAGAAATGAGAACAAGATGTTTATGGCATGAACTCAGTTAACTTGTGGAGTGCTGAGACATAGTGTACATTCAGGGGTTGGGCACAATTAACATTAATGAAAGGCTAAGATGTACATCCACAAGTTTTTACAGATGATGCGTTAATGGATATGCATCATACTTCCTAAGGGCACTAAATCAGCAAAATGGCAAACCCAAAAATTAGACAGCTCTCACTAGAACATAATACATTGAACAGCTTGTTTCTCTGAACAAATGTTTTTGTGTGAAGGAAATCAAGACTTAGGACAATACATATGTGGAATGAATATAAAGATAAGCAAAACAAAGAGCTCTGCCTGTGACCCTGTGTAATGAAATTTTAATTTTAATGAAATTTCGTGTTTGCAACTTGCTGGGGTTTGGGTTTTTCTTTCTTTCCCCTACCTGGACTTCACAGGATGAGGTCTTATTAACTCAAGCGCTGCCAAATGTTGTCTTCCTTTCTTTTGTTGAAGATGACCTGCTATATATAAAATTACATAAGGCAGTAAGACAAAGAAGCAAGTTGAAATACAAGCCTATAAATCTATTAATTAAGGTACCTTGATGGTATTTAGAAATACTTACTGGTTCACAGTCCCTGCTCCTAGGGTTAGTCCTTTTTCTTTTTTCTAATTAATCGACTGTTTATTGTAAAACATGCAAAAATACAGAAGAGGGGACTAACACCAAGAATCACATTAGAAAGACAAAAGAGTAAGCCTTGCACAGTTCTTTGGAAAAGGTACCATGTATCAGTGTTCGTGCGAAAAATAACCCCTGCAGTTGGAAAATTAATAATCCAAGAAGCTAATGAGTTCAAGGTGATGGAGATGCATTGACTTGGGCAGTCTCCAGGCAGGGAGATTATAGTTTCAGCATTCCTTACTGGGGCACTGTGAAAGAGCTGCACCCTGCCCATCACTGGCAATTTTGACCTCCCTTCTGAAGCCTCAGCAACTAACACAGGGATCCAGGTTTTACCCTAGGGGCCAGGGCTGTATAAATTAGGTATTACATTGTATAATGTGTAGACACTTTTGTCCTCCTCATTCCATCTCCCACAGAGCTAGCAAAGTTTGGCTTATTATTCAAACTTTTCCCCAAGGTCTGACTTTACTGAGAATTTTCTTACTGGACGTCTCAACTGCATTGCCTCTATTCAAGCTTGTTTATTGCAGTTTCTCAACAAGATCTCTCCATTCCAGTTACCCCAATATAAACAAAGAATTCATTTTCCCACCTTAGCTTACACACCCATTGGTGCTAGTTGGCATGGTTTAGCAGTAGTTAGTACAAAATTTAATGGAAGTTTTAACACAAAAATAAATTGACTCAATAGAAATATATTTCTCTATAGCATTGTAGACACTGCCAACTTATTACATTCCCTGTACACTGCTAGAAATATTAGATAACTTATCTCTGAGATAGTTTTATGCAAAAAATGTGTATGTAAGTTTTTACTGCAGTTGCTACTGGAATTTCTGTGGCTTCATCAAAACAATGCACTAAGACTGCAATATAATGTGTCCTGCCTCATTGTCATTGGAATGCCTGTAGAGAGAGGACTGTAACATTCTCAGAGGACTGTAACTGTCTCAGTTCTTTTAATGTTACAGAAAGCTATTGCTTCCATATGGAAAAACAATATCATCTTGATTTCTCTTGCGATAGTTATTTTGTTTAATAGAAGGGAAGTATTATTAGTACCACCGTTATTAAATGAAAAAAATTGCTTTTGTTCTATGGGTGATTTTCTGCCTCAGAGGAAAACAAAGAAACAGAGTGGTCAGAGAGGAGTTTGAAACAGATGTGGGTTTATTTGCATAATTTGGGCTTAACTGAACCCTGGTATTTAGCACGTATGGCTCTGTCCAACTGCAAGAGCTGTGTATCATCATGAGAAGCCAAACTTATTCGCATTACTTTGAAGGGGTTAACATCTGTGCTCTGAGATTCTCCAGTTCCATTAATTAAAAGGGGCTTTGTAAGCAAGTAGCTATTGTTTTAAAATGTCAGATTACCTGTGTAGTCGACAAGGAGATAAGATAGTCATAGACCAGAGTTAGTTTTCATTTTCATTTCCTCATTTTATTAGGTTTGGAACAGTGAGAGTGGGCTGCAGTGATTAGTACAAACAGGAGAGCCACACTTAAAAGCTGTTAGGGTTTTTGTGTATCTGTTTAAGCTCCCCAGGCTAAGAAACAAGTCTATCCTTGCATGTTTACAATGCCTGCTAAGCATAACTGACAAGGATTTCCAGGCCCAGTTCTAAGGGCAGAGCTCTTGTCCAAGCCTTGGACAATTTACGTCAGATTTTTGGAATCCACTCTGCTCTGCTATCAGCAGCCATAAAAGGGTCTCCTTCAAGACTGTTCAAAATGCTGCTGCTCACCTCTTCTTTCCTACTTCCAGCTGTATGCTACCTTCTGTGTAAGCCCTTCCCCTTTTTCACCATATCCAGCACAAATTTCTTGGCCTTATCTTCAAAGCCCATCACAATTTCACCCCACCCTACCTCTCCTGCTGGGTCCTGAACCGAAGTTAACTCCCACCTTGCTTCACAATGCTACGCTTTGTGCTCTGGCCCACTCGTGAGCCCTCACCAGCAAAGTTTCAAGTCAAATGCACCTCCTGACACAAAACCTTCACCCTCCCAGGCCCGCAGCTCTTAGCCCAATGAACAACTGAGCCATATTTAACAGCCCTAGCTAGTGGTTGCAGGGCCCCTTCAAAATGGGGGTGCCATGCCCTGGACTCTGTTCTGGGGTGCTCCCAAGGGGTGGTAGGATCACTTCTTCCAGCAGCAGAGCTGACAGCGCTTGCTTGAAATGTTTATGCAACTGCAACTTCTTATTCAATAGATAACAGGATCTCAAGCAACGCTGGTATTATCAGGTCAGGTTTATCATAGTGCAATGAGGTCTGGGGATTGAGAGATTAGTGTGAGGAAGAATTTATTCTCTTACTTTTCTCTCATTTAGGTCAGAGTGTAACCTCGGTTATCCAGGGAGATTTCTCAACATGTACATTTATTATTGTTTGGCATCAGACTTGGCAGTCTGATTCTCAGCTGTCAGAGATCCTCCATCTATATCACTTTTTCCATTGCTGGGCAGTGCAGTTGATTTGTGCTCAACTTGTAGCTTGTAAAATAAAAGCACATTACTTCACACTGTGCGTGTGCTCCTGAGCAAACTCCCAGCAAGATACCACGTACAATGTTTGCAGAAAATTGTTGACACTTCCCCTAAATGTGCTGGCTGCTAGTGTGGGCTTGTATATCTATCCACCTAATACTCAGGTTTGACAGTAATGTGTATTCAGCATGTCAGGGGAGGTGGTACTTAAAGATACTGGCACAAGCAAGGCAGGTGGAGCCTAAGAGGTTTTTCCATTGCCAACAACAGCTGCCTTTTTTACACAGTCTCTCCCTTTTTTCTATTTTGTGTATGTGTGTGTGTGTGCACTGAAGATTTGCTTCATTGCAAATGCTTCCAGGAAAGTAACACTTCTGTCTGCAATCCAAGTGCAATCCAACTCTTGTATAAGAGTTGGCGGCCATTGGCATTTCAAACCTGATTACAGTTTTAATCAGATTCATATGAGCACCCAGCCAGCCAGTTCAGTGGGCTATCTAATGCCTCATTATGGAGACATCTTTTTAGCCACATCAATCAGTCTAACAGAAGCAGGATGCCAGTGCTGGATGGAGATCTTCCACCTGAGCTTGCCTTGTTCAAAAGTAAAACTGATATTAAATTTCTAAGCATAAATTGCATTTATGTACTCTATTTATCTTGTCATTATAACAAAAATAATTTAACTTTCATGTTTCCTATGCATGTCATAAATGATGGATAATTTGGCCAAAGCAAGAACTAGGTCTGGCATTAAAGCTATGTGAAAAATAGCTATTCTTCTTGGACTCCTTCATGTGACTAAATAGATGCAAGTGATCTATTAATTCACTTCCTGATCCTATTTATTATGTATTCATGGCAAGGACACGCAGAGGTTCAGTGATTAAGAAAAGGAAAAACTTACCAATCCAACACTGTCTACAGTTGTTAATTCTCCCAAATCATGATTCATCTTGTCAGACGACTTCACGAAGGCACCTGGCTTTGCCATGGCTTTCCTTCTTTATTTTTGTTTGCTTCCTTTGTTTTTCTTCCCTGTCAACAGATATTTGCCCTGAATCTATTTGGATTATAAATGCCCAGTGAGCTAAGACCCGAAATGGAAAGTTGATACTACAAGGTATCGCCAAAATGAGTCTCACCAAAAGAAAACATGACACATCTCTAGTCCTGAAGTGAGACAATTTTATTGTGCCTTTTAATCACTGTCACAATTAAAACTCAGCCTTCCTGCTTCACATTTTTCCCACCAAACCCCAGAGACCCACTCTACTTTTGATGTTTTTAACACTGATATCCCAAATCTGCACCAGTGGTTACTGAAGTTCTTCTGGCATTCACAGGGAGCGTATGTGTACTTGAAGGTGTAGTCTGGTGAAAGTACCTTAAGGAAAGGACCAGTTATGAAGTTGCAACATGCTGGCCATATTCATTAAGCTGAACAGTTAGATGCATCTTGATTCCTAGGTTGGTATTCTCAACAGCACTTAAACACTGCTAGAGGCACTCATACTGCTAGGAGGCCGGTACTTACTTACTTTGCTCGTACTTAGAGCTCACAACTGAGTTTGTAAGCTCCACAATGAGGAATACTGCTTTGTGTGCTGCTCAGCAGCACATCCATGATTTTAGGCTGGTACAGTGATCCAAAAGGTAATAGTGTGCATATATACATGCACACATGTGCTGTGTGAGTGAGGAAGATATAAGTACCTAAGCATTCCTGAAGTTACCTTATGCATTTGCCACTAGAATGAATCAGAATTTGCATAGAAGATGGGACCTTTTAAATACTGGGTAGTGCAGTGGCAGACAAATCATACCAAATAGCACAATACTTTCCATTATACACTAATCACCACATTTAAAATTGTTATCATCAGATTATGTGGATGCATGATTCACAGCCCACTCCCTGTCTCCAAAGAATCGGTTTTTAAGCAGGCTGCCACGCGCCTACTGCACCTGATTGTTTCATCGGCACATTCCAGCTAACAAAGGCAGACGAGCTGGGGCAGAGCCCGGGACACTGATACACTTGTTCTATCCCCACAGGTGTAGCAGTCTTCTGTTTTGAAAGCTTCTGGGTGTAGGCGTTAGGGTTGCATTCTTTCTTTAATTTGTACTTGCTTCTTTAGGAGTCAGATGGAATGGCAGCCAAGTGAGGAGTGCACAGAAGGAGTGAAAACCTGCCTTCAAAAGGCCCTGCTAGGACACGGACCGTTACGGCAGACCCTGAGCCCTTGCTGTCGGCCAGAGGAAGAAGAAAGGGAAAATGATCTGGGAGTTTTTAACATTAAAATCTCCTTCCTATCCTCATGCATTTTCAGTCAATATTGATGGCAGAAAATATATTCTGTATAACACAAAGCAATAGGCAGTTCCATGTGAATGCATGTTTTATGTATAATTATTAATACAAGCCACTATTTACATGGTAGTATAGGTGTACATTCCATATATTTTATGTATAATTATTAGAACCAGTCATTATTTATATGGGACTACAGATGTACATACTGGTTTATTGTCAAACACACAGAGGGCAGACCACATTCTCCTCCCAGTTTACACCATCTCAGGCCAGAATGGACCATTGTACCCATCCAATCTGACCTCTCATACTCCCACACACTAATTTCCTCAGTTGCACCAATTATAACTCTGAAGTCCCAGTCCCCAAAAGCCAATAGTCTTCTAGATTAATGTTTGGGCAAGGTATTGAATTGTCAGCACTAAAAACTGAAGTCACTTATGTAGTTGGAGGACAGTTGTGTCAGAAGTAACGTCACCTTTTGAAGGAAGGAGTCAGGTCACTCTACAATCCACACAGTCTCTGCCACCTCTACACCTCTACAAAGGCGGCCCACGAGATTTTTTGTAATGAGTCTTGTGACAAACACCTGTTCACCAGGATTTTTGTGGAGTTTTACCAGTTTCTTGTAGATTAAGTTACTCCATCTGCATTGCATTGGAGCCCTTAGCCAGACAATTAGGAGATTAAATTAGCTCACTGATGCTTACAAAATGTCTGTGAGCAAACTGAGTTCTGTACAAAATTCAATTTGAACAGGAAAAATTTTTCATCTTCCATAAAAGGTAGTGTAAGATGTGTTAATCTGACATTCATGACTTGTGCTCATAGCTCAATGCTCTGTGTTTAATTCCCCACAGATGCAGCTAAGAAATTAACCCCACATTTATTAGATAAAATATTCAAGAGGGCAGAATTCTTGCAGCTCCACCTGTTTCTAAAGCTGGCTTTGGATAAACACAGAATTCTTCAATTTGAGAAAACAGCTTACAAATATCTTATTTCTTTTTCCTTTTATTTTGTTTTTTCCACCAACCCAGAGTTCTGTTATCTTATACTTATTTTGATAAGTTACCTTCAGCTTTTCTGTCTGCACATGCAAAGAAACAAATCCAGCCCCACTTCCAATGCAAGTTTAGACAACGTGGTTAAATTAACAGCTTGAACATTAGAAAAGAGATTAGGATAATTAATGCCAAGATGATAGAACTAGGAATGTTTTGTACTGTAGGTAGGGCTACTATTTGGGAGGCCAAAAGAGGAGTTATACCACCAGCTTATAACAGGTTCTAACAGTGGAGCTTGAAATCTGGAATCACATTCCCCTGAAATGCTAGAATCATGCTTTCAAAAACATATGCACAAGCTGGTCCTCCGAATGCAAGTGAAAGCACCTGAAATATGCCCTATTTTCCTCATTTTAACAAAAAGAGTTATTAGATGCCCACACTATTCTAGAAAATTAAGTATTTATTTGGATTACTTTTTGTGTTTCAGTTCAGAACTGGCTAAACAAACACAGATTCGACACCTTAAAGAACAGAGTAGCTGCTACCTATCAAAAGCCCAGAAATTAATTCAGACTTCTTTTTTTTTTTTTTAATTAAAGAAATATTTTACTTCCTTGCTCCAGGGCCTGTTCAATGCCCTCCCTAAAGACACTGAGATCATGAAATAATTAAGAGTGTATTTCTTGACCTGGAATTATTATTCACTGTCAAATTGCCAGGTTCTTCACGCAAAATGCACTACATAAAATTATACTGGGAATTAATAGCACTGGTTATACAAACCCAGTCAAATTTCAGGAAGAGAGTTTCAAAGCCAATGGGAAAGAGAGATGCTTGATTCATGTTTGAACCATTTACAGTGTGCTAATCCCAGTGAAAGAAGATGGACAATAATTTTAATATTTTAAGAGGTATTTTTGCAAGGAACAAATACAAGCTTTGCAAAGTCCAGCTTCAGAGTTTTTCAGCCTTCCCAGAGCTGTAAAGGCTACTTCCTAAAAACAAATGAAATAATCATTCCCAGTCTCATGATAGTGCTTGATTTGCAGAGGTGCACTGACACTTACCCAGAAGGTCCTCAAGGGATGCTGGGTAGGCCAGAATCCCACATGAAAAGCCATATTTCCCCAGAGAGACTCTCCAACTCCCTCAAAAAGAAATTAAAAGATGGGAATTTCTTTTCATTAAAATAATGAGTTTGGTTGTCCTCTGTTTTAAGGTGAAGTTTGGTGTTCCTATGTCTGCAGCCTTCTTTGGCAGATGCAAGAAAAAGGGATTTTAGAGAGAAACATGTGAAACAGGGAAGCAGGAGTGCTGAAAATTAGATCCATGGTTAAACCAGTAAGTAGAAATGGACTGATTTTGAGAAGTATTGAGAATTCAAGGTCCTATTAGTTCCCATCATATCACCAGCAATTTGATATGGTAAAAACATTTGAATTTGCACTTCTGTAACTGCCTTACCTTGTCACCAGAATACAGGTTATCAAAACCTTCTGTTCTTGTGTTGTAATGCCCAAACTGAGAGAACAAAAAAAACTCATGTTCAAAAGACACAGGCTCAACATTCCCTGAGACCCCAACTCTCTTAATGTCTGCAGTTAGAGTTGCTCATCCTAAACTGGGATACCCAGAAGCATTAATTTCATTTGAAAACACAGACTTTCAGTTCCCTAGTCTCTGCACCAAAGCATGAACCTAGAGTAGAAGGCAAATCAGTGACTGAAGAAGCTGCTCCCTGAATCACCAGAGCTGAGGCCACCAGAAACACATTCAGAGTCGTTCTCCCATCTCTTCTCAGGAGGTGCTGTAAAATCACTTCATCAAGGCCATTACAACCCAAAGCAACACTAGCTTCGTTTGATCTGAAAACTGCTCTGTCCTCAGCAATTTGTGGCTTTCTGTGTAGACTTACACCTCCAGCTTGAACCCATACAAAAAAATATTCCTCCCCCAAAACACACATCCTTTTGTTTATTTTTACCTACCCTTCTGCCTGTTTAGCTGTACACTACTCTATTATGTGGTCTCCGTGTTTTCCAGGCAGATTCTCCTCATCTAAGGGATCTCTCAAGTGAAGGCTGTTTGCATAAATAAGGATGGTATAGCCCACCCACTCTAAGCCCGCTACGTATCTTCTGAGAACTGGCCTTTACCAAGAGCCAAGAACTTGTCTTTGGACTGGAAAAGTCTAAAGGGATTTCTTTACTAACATGACTAGCTGTGGAAGTTTGCAAATTAATAATTTAGATATACAGGCAAATAAATCCCAGATATCTTAGAAAAATAGACTTCTGAAGACTCCTTTTCTTGCCACAGAACATGAGCTAACTCCGCAACTAATTTTTATGATCTCTGCAAATCCAAAATATAGTTCTGGGAATCCTCGGAGTCCCTAAGTCCAACCATACCAGATTACAGCATTTTAGTTTGCGTGTGCACACAGAGGTGTCTTGGGCCTTGTGACTGTGTCTGTCCACATGACTACTTCCCTGAGATGCCCTAATGATCATAGCAAACTGATATTTCACTGGATGGTAGATTTTGATTTCTCTATCAAACTCGTATCACTGTTGCAAAGCTTATACTTGCAGATGTGGGATCAGGTTGTCGCTGAAAGAAACACTGACAGGGAAGGTTTCACATATTGATACAGTGAACAGCTACAAGCAGGATCATGCCAAGTGATGCTTGGAGGTGGGGGCTGGGAGATGGAGGGGCTCTTTTTGTACCAAAGGCATTGCTGAATATCAAATGGCAGGTATCAGAGTGACAGCTTTTGTTTTCATAGCCTATTGAAAAGTTAACGAAGTAAAGAAGATATAATCATTCAGGTAAAGCAGGATACGAAGCAGGCCAGGGCTTGCACTAAAAATGCATAAAGTTATTTCACTAAAAGACAGAGGCACTTGCCCATGGCAGGTGCAAAACTTAGGCAGTGCTCTGATTGCCTCGAGAAAGGAAAAAACCTGCAGAAAATGTTGGGACATGTTCTAAGCCTCCTCAAGAGCCGTTCTACTTTTTTTTCCCCACCTTTCTTTTTTTTTTTTCCTTGTCGAATACTTTAGGTCATATCTTTATTGTCTGCCAGCACAGGCTGTGGTTTTCAGGGCTCCAAGCAATTGGGGAGGGAGAGCACACACAAAAATCTTGAGTGGTTTAGAGAAGTCTCTGAATCAGGAGATTTCTTTTCATGACGAGGATGATATGGCAGAGCTTTAAAGTATGTGTCTGCTGTAAACCAGAGAAAGGACAATATTTGAGGCTGACTCACGTCTGTCTGACTCTGCTCATCGGTTGAAGGAAAAATGTCAACCTCACCTCAGCTGCTGCTTGAAAACTCTGACTGTTTAGTTTCCTTGATTTCCCCTTGCTGATAGGTGCTCAGGTCCTGCTGCCTTTGAAATATACTTGCCTCCGTTGCTCTCAGCGTGTATCCATATTGTCATCTCAGACCATGCTCTGGTTTGCACCAACTCCCTGGCCCCCTCACCTTCCAGGGGGTGAGTAAACCCCCCTGCCTGGGGAAGCCAGAGCATGGAAGGAGCCAGGGTTCAGCCCCTGCCTGAGGTACAGGTGTGACCAGGGAGCCACCACAGCCCCATGGTGTGAGCCAGACCCCTGCAGCAGAGCCCTGCCAACAGCTCAGTGCCACACAGCTCCCATGGGGACTGAAGGCCCTGTCACGTCCAGCAGGACACTTGCACACCCTTGGTTTTCCAAAGAAAGGGCTCAAAGTCTGGGCCCAAGTGTTGCCACGTGCCATGCTATCCACCCATCCCCTCCAGTTGCCCGAGCCCAACTCTCACACGCACTGGGCAGACACCACAGCGCACAGCAGGAGGGCATTTGCTGTTCGGATCAGTGCCTATAGGGCAAGGGCAAAAGGACACACAGGAAGCAGCTGAAGCTCTTGCAAAGCAAAATCCTGAAAATTTGATGAAACATCGAGTGAAGAACCTCTCAAAGCTGCCAGAAAAGACAGAAACATACAAAAGAACTCATTTGATTATCAGAGTATTCAAGAGATGCCAATTTGTTTCACCAAACCCACCACCATGTGATAACACATTGATAATCTGTTTTGCTAGCTGCCTTTTTTGAAATTGTTAGAGACTCCCACTGAAAGCAAGAAGCAGTGGGGATTAAGTTTAAAGGAAATTACTAATTTGGACTGGAAATTGAAGGTACTTAAAAACAAGTTAAATTTTTCACTATCGTTGGGGAAAAAAAGTGGAAGCAGCCAAATTTATGTTATACCTTATTGCTCAAGCTCGGCAGTACCTGGAAGACAGAAGCAGGTACTGACCTGCATGCATTTTTCCAGTCCCAGCCCTTGATGATATGAGTAAGAGACAGGAAAACAGAGGAAGCTTTGAAAAACACAGGCTCAAAGGACAGAAGTGTCTGAGTAAGTCATTTTCAGCAGCTGCTGCCACGCACCAAGGACTGTACAATCTAGAAAACTTTCTCACAAAGCAGATGGCAGAGGCACTTCAGTCAGGAAGAAAATTCCCTCCTGGATGTAGTTTTGTTTGTTTGTTTATGTGATTGATCCCCACACACGCAAACACACACCTGTCTCTCCCTCCCTCCCTAATGCACGCAGCCAAGAGCAGATCTGTGTAGGAGAGCTCTTCAGTAACGCAGCTTCTCCTGTCTCAGCAGCTCCTCACTCTCCCTGGCAGCTACTGAAGCAAATGGATCACTGAATGCTCCTCCATAGAGAGGAATTTTGGTGCCTACAGGTAGACGGTGTGCAGGGGAGAGGCACAGTTATTGCAGTGGTTTCCTGTCAGCCTGCCGTTCACCAGCCTTCCAGGCACGCTTCTTTCCTTGTGAAGCAGGCCACAGCACACTTGATCTTTCCACATCAAACCCAAACGCTTCTTGCCTTCTACCTCCCTGCCATCCTTTTCCCCTCATTTCCCATCCCGAGTTCCTCTCCACTCCAGGTGTGTGTTTTGAAATAATTCACTGATCAGAGCCTCCCCCTGTGAGCCAGATAAGCCATAGGGCCAAGGGAGAAAAAGATCAAAAATACCACTTTTCTTTTGGCAAATCTCTACAGCCTGCAAGCTTGTAGCTACCAGCTGGCTAGAAAGCAATTGTGGTGACTGCTTGGACTTGGGCCGACTGTCATAAGCCAAGGGCTGTAGCTGAGAACAGAGCTCCACCATAATGCAAGGAGCAGTCAGTGGATGGAAAGAGCTCGGGCACGTAAAATGAGAATAAAGGTGTACAGCCTACAGTCATGTCTATTTGAGGTAATGGAGTTGCTGCAGGTCTGTTCCATGTAAGACTCAGTGCTTTTAAAGACATGTAGCTATAACTTACAGTCTATGTGGAGTTTCAAACTCCCAACACTTTCAAATTCAAATTCAGAGTCACAAATCTAGGAGAATACATCTTTATTTGGCCAATCTTGTTGAGATAAGCACTTGAAACAAGAAAATGTCAAAAAAAGTTTTGTTCATTACTATCCTCACAGAGGTTGATCAGCAGTATGGAAAAAAAAAAAAATAATAATAAACCACCAAAAAAGATACATAATAAATAAGGATATGGAAGAAAGCTAGTGGGAATGGCACAACATCTTAGAAATTATGGAAACAGACTGGCTGAGAACTGGACATCAGTGAAAGCCCTGTTTGCAGATGAGAGACGGATGTGTCCATAACACTAAAGGTCTCCTATCACCTTTGTACAGAACTCTACAGAGTAAATAAGATGATAGGTCAATGAGGCCTGCTCCAAGTAAGGAAGATGTGAACCCTCGTTGATAGCAGGGGATTTTTCCAGCACAAAGGAGGATACCTTGGCAGGGGAGATGCGAGAAATTACTGGACTCAGAATTACAGTGTGATCCAAGATCTTCTCAGAGCAGGATCTCTGTCCAGGTTCCCAGCCTGCCTGTCCACACTCAGTCACTTGGGCCAAGGATTATTTTATGTCACAAATCTCAGCCTTTTTCCAGGGAATAGGAAATTCATCCAGTGTGGATGAATTGGCTGATATACGAAAGGAACAGCTCCAGAGAAAATAATTCTAATTACACTGTAAGAGAGGCAACACAGGCAAAGAGTAGATAGTGAAAAAAAAATCAAGGGAAAAGGAAAAGCTGGTTCCAAAAGAATAAAACCAAAAGAGGAGTGTGTATCTGATGTGTCATCAGTGTATTTTGCACTTCTCTAAAATGGAGGGCTAAAGATGTGACATGTTAACACTTTGTTGCGTTCCTCTGGGATAAAGAACATACCACACGTCAGGAATCTCCCATCCTCAAGCCAAGGACTGACATCTGCAGAGACCACACATTCCACTTGACTATAGGTAAAAACAGAGTATGAGAGTGCAATTTTAGCAGAAACATAATTCTAGAACTGCCTTATTTAAAAAAAAAAAAAAAAAAAAGGCAGAAGCCACTTGTGCCTATTACATGGTGAGAAGTAAATTCCAGGAAAAAAACAAAGAAGGAAAAAATTTCCCCATTTTAAGTTATAGATAGCCATCAGATCATCCAGATCCTGGGCTAGTAGGAAGTGGCGGGTATTCTGAGCTTTGTTTAAAAGGAAAAATAGACTTTCTCAGGGTATTGTTCAAAAGCAACCAGAGAGGAGGGAATTTTTCTATGAAGAGCTGCTCTGACAAGCCTTTTACTACTGAAAAAGGCAGTTTACACCTGCAATTTCACTGCTTAGTGCTCAAATCGGAGGCAAGGTTTTTGCAAGAAGTCTTTTCTGCTCTGCTGAGTGAGCAGTCTTAGCACTGGTTTGGCCTTGAAGCCACACTTTAAAGGCCCAAATCAAACCACCTGAAGAGCACTCCCCTGATTTGCTCATCTCTGACTGCTATATTGCAGGGGTGAAATGCCACCAAATGGACTAAATAAAATATTAAAAATCATTTTGTAATTATCTTGGCAGTACATTTACTGCAATTATGAGGAAATTGCATTTAACCATGTTTTATGGGCTTAATTTTCTGTTCAATTAATGCAATTGTTTTGCAATTAATTCTTAACTTTAGCTCAAATATTTAATACCAAGGTAGAACACATTTTTAAAAGAGTTTTATGGAGCTGATTTGTTTTGTGTATAATAATGAGATCAGGTTGTTATAAAATGAAGGAATTCTTTATTAAATAGTCAGCTTTACTAATCTTAATTGCAAGCTGCATCTCTACATGGCACCTGTACATTCTGATGTGTTGTCATAACCCTCAGAGCTATGTAAACAAGCAAGTCCTGTCGTGTTGCTGGCCGACTCCAGCAATCACAGAGACAGACAAAGTGATCTCCAAGGAGTCAGGTATACATATGTACATTTTTAAAAAATTAAAAATAAAAAAAGTAAAGAAGGAAGGAGCAGTGGTTAAGCAATAGGACAATTTTTAAAAATATGTGTTTAATGAGGAAGAAAGTGAATCACTTCAAAATAGAAGAGGAATACAAGGTGAGCACATCTGAACAGCTAAATTATTTATTCCAAACCCAGTTTTCACAGATGCTGGGGGATTCTGGTTTCCACAGAGGTGAAACTAGCAACTCTGGGAAAAATCCCACCTTAGTGCCTACATTGGTTTTTTTATCCTGGTTTGAAACTGGGGTTCTCCTATTTTCTTGAAGCAAATTTTGAAACATGCAGCTCTCAGCAATAGTTCCTCTGGTTCATCCACAGCTTTTAAAAGGAAGATTTATAAGTCAGTGCAGTGCTGGCACAAGCAGCCAGATTCTTAGCTGGCATAAATCAGCATCGTTCCACCAAGTTATATTGTGCAACATTGATTTACACCAGCTATGAAATTAGCCCACAGTACTCTGCCATGAAGAAAATATAACTCCCGGCAGGAAAGAGGTGAAAACCTTCAAGCTAGCCTGATATTTATCTGTCTAGACCAGACCGATTTTGATCACGGTTGCATTCCCCTTTCATTTATCCATCTAGTGTTGCCTGGCTTCAGAGGTGAAATTTTCAGAAAAGACTACTATACTAAATTGCTTACACAGTGGGACCAGTGTAAAGCTGAAGCTAAGCAGTTTACAAAATCTTCACAAAGTCTGCTTATTCCCAAGTTACAATATGCACTGAGCTGTTTCTGACAGAATATGGTAAACCCAGAGGAAAAGAGCACTTTCAGGGAAAAGGTGGACTTTCAGGAAAGAGACTGAGGCTGGTGGTTTCTGTAATAGGATGACTGGAGGGGAAAAAAAAATACATTTTGCCTAATGATCTCCACCAGACCTTGATTTGGACAGTTCATGTTCTTGTCCTTCAGCCATTCACATATAGGAAGCTGGTAACATCCCCCTGTGACATTCCTTCAACTCCTTATATCAGCTTTGAGTTTCAGAGAAGCACAAAATTTTGGGGAAATGAATATCCTGCATTTTGGACTTCCTTTATCTGCAGCACTTAATAATCCAAAAGCACCTCTTAAACATAGTTAAAATATTGAGGCAAGCATCAAAGTTCTGACTCCTCTGGCTCTAATATATGCGTTGTGGTGCATGCTTTCATTTGATCAAACCATCTGCAGCAACAAGGAGAAACAACTTGATTGTAAGTTTAGACTTCGCTTTGAAATAGCCACAGATTTGCCAGAAAGCAGTCTTTTGAGACAGCCACAGTGTTCTCAGACACTTTGGGAGTCACTGGCAGATAAAGCCTCTCAAACAGTGATTATTCAAGCCTTGCCAGCAATATCTGTCTGCAGCAAGCTTTCCTTTGCCGCACCATGTGATCAGAGAGAAGTTTCCATAAGTCATTTCCTTATTGATGGAAATCAGAAATTATGCCTTCACCACTCTTCTCTCAGACCTTCTCCATACCTTTTTCCCAGGGTCAGAACTCTTTAGCATATGCACAAAAAACAGAGTGTTAACCAATATTGCTTTATTTTTCTGAGTTTTGCCTTTTTTCAGCTTTTGCTTTGTTTTTACCCCAAAGGTAAAGTGAAATACAAGCCAACAGTTTGCTGCATAGAGACGCAGAGGATGAAAGGCAGCTTCAGCCCGGTTTCCAAGCCCATGCCTCCCTGCCAACCTTCTCTGAGCTCTGCTGCACAGCTGTGCACACCTGCAAGGCGGCGTGTAGCTCGGGGAGGTGTATGCATTCATGTGAGTGCCCTCCTGTGGTACCGTACCGGCAGCTGAGGCTTAGGAAAGAAAAGCCACTTGTTACTCCGCAATAACCTGTTCCTGCAGAAAGCATCAGGTTTCCTGGCAGGTTAGCTTCCTGTACGGTATGAGCAAAACAATTAGAATAAGCTGTTGGAATCACCCTTGGTAAAGCCAATCTGGAAATGCTCCTAGGAGCATGGGAACAAAGCAATGAAGCTCTTCACAGTGTTGAAGCCGTATTGAACGATGTCATTAAGGGCTGGGTTCACCTGCAGTTGTGAGTTATTATGGTTTGTTTATTGTTAGCATTGCCTGGCCAGGCCTTTGAGGTGGAGAAGCTTAGTGTGTGAATGGCAGCACCTGAGTGAGAGTCACCATTGCCCTTCACTTCTGATTTCAGCAAAGCTGTGCTCTTTGACGCTGGATGACAAGGAAAGGAGGCCCAAATGTGAAAACAGCTTCTAAGCAAGGGAGGCATCAAAATTTCTCAATTGACTGTGATATCCTGAATTAAGCTGGGACAATCTTGTAGCTGTTTCTCTAACTGAATGTAATGGCAGCAGAAGCAAGCTGGGGTGAAACAGTAGAGAATCATGCCATGTGCTTGGATACCACTTCCCTTTCCCCAGGCTGCTTTTGCCCTCAGGCAAAACTAGTCCTTCCCTCGGGGCTGACTGGAGCAGAAAGGGAGGAAATTTGAATGCTTGCAAGGCCTGGCTGTCCTCTTTCACCCTTACTTCTGTCACCTGCTTTGGAAACCAGGGTACTCAGTTCCCCTTCTTTCAGAAAAATGAAATTGCTCAAGTCTGGCTCAACATTCTCCCTTCCTGATCTTCCCACCTACTTGGGTTGAGGGTGGCTCTAGGTTCTGGTTCAGATCTTGGGAAGCTGCAGAGGAACAGTCATTTCTGTTCACATCCCTGGGACCTCTTTGTGACAATGTTCCTAATGTCACTTGTTTAACTGCTGACCTTTTCTTTGCTACCAACAGTCCTTTAACCCATGTCTTCAGTCAAGAATACCAACAAATAGGCCAGATGTTCTCAGTCAACCATGTAATAACCCAATTTTCTTGTGCTTTGATAATAATTTGGCAGGTTTTTTACATGCAGCACAATGCAGTAAAGAATGGAGGGGGGGGTTAGGAAAACTAACTTTTAGGAAATTTAATTTTAATTCTTAATCTCAATTATTCTCTGAGAATCAGGGCTGAGATCTTGAGCTTTCACTACTCTTAATGATAGTGTGTGTGAAAACCACCCCACCTTTTTCATATCTTCCTTTGGATATTGTGTCAACTTTCAGAACCCAGATTCAAAAATGTTGCCTGTACCTATTTACTCATCCTTGTAATTAGATAACAGTGATGGGAGGAGTTCATCTTTCGTTTACATGATTCAAGTAAAGGCATGTCCACTACCTTTCTCTGAAAATTACTCAGCCTAATAGCCTTGCTTTTCAAATGTTTTTCTTGACAGTCAGGTGACTTTAAAAGCTTGCTCTCTTTTCAAATCAAACGACATTTCATTCTCTCTTCTTAACCTTTGTGAGAAGCATCTCAGCATTTGAAGGAAATACTAGACCAATAAGTTTGGATTATGAACTCCACAGACCAAGTTTCCTGGCATTTCCTTGCTAAAGTACCTCAAGTATGATTTATAGAGGTTGCTTTGTAACTCTTGTCTATTGTGTCAGATCTTGCTCTACCCCTTACTAGCACTTTATCTTTCCATTAGGCCTGTGAAAGGGAGAGGCAGTTACTGGCTATTTTGGTGCATATATTAGGATATGGAGATCCCCTCAGGACCTGCAAAAATCAGAGGTCTGACTGCCCTTTCAGATCTGAGTATAAGAACCTTGCCCAGAGAACTGAACAAGGTTTTGCCAAGTCCCAGGAAAACACCTGAACCATCTTTCTGCCTTGCTGATGGTTACAGTGGTTTGAAGAGTGACGTGCTCAAAAACTGTAGGTTCAGATTGTTGGACTGAGAGTTTTTGGAGGGGTGGGGGAAGGTGTAATTATTCAGTAAGATGTGCAAGAGAGAAAGGAGAAAATAAATCTTGAAGGATTTTGAGCATGATGCCAATATTAATAGAGAAATACAAGACCAGTTTACAGCATAAGCAAACACAAAAATACATAATATGTTTTGATCAACAGGTAAAAATGCAAACAATATTTTACAGTGTATAAGGTAGAAGGCACAGGAGGCAAGATATCTCTGAGAGCCATCTAAGTGCTGCACCAAGTCTACTTCATAGAATGGCTTTCTAGTATGAGGATAAGAAGCCCCCCTGAAACAATTATGTGCCTCCCAGGAAAAGAAAGATCATGCTTGTCATTCCTCAGCCCCATCCAACTGTTTTTGATTTCTGCATCAGAAGTGTCCATGATGTTTTGTCTTCCACTATGCTACCTGCACATCTGTGAGAAAACTTATCCTGCCCTTAATCAGAGAAGGTTCAACATGTTCTTAAGCAACACTGGTTCTATAGGATTGCAAAAGAGAATCATTAAATGCCAGTCACCCTCCCTTCCCTTGTATGCTGGAGGAGAGTGTTGTCATAGTATTTTAGATATGTTGGTTGGAGGGAAAACCTCTGGGGGTTGCCTAGGCCAGCAACAATGAGACTGTGGCCAACACTATATCAGGCCAGCTGTGACTTTGCTAGATGAGTTTTGAAAACCTTCACAGATGACAATTCCACCACCTCTTTGAGTATGTTGTTCTAGACCCACACCACCTGCTGATGAATAAACTTTTCAAAATTTCTGGTCTGAACCTCCCTAGTACAACTTGCAATTATTTCCCCTTGGAAGTTCAACTATTTGCTTGCATAACTAGCCTAGTTGTCTAGTAAATAACAACTAGTTTACTGAAAAGAGTTAGTTTCTTATATCTTTATAATTCTCTCTTCAGAAATTGTGAGCTACCTTTGATTATCCCTTTTTCTTCTCTATCAAATGAGATAAGCTCAGTCTTCTCTAGTAGGCCATGTGCTCCATATCCCTAGGTATCTTTGTAGCCTGCCACTGGACCTTACCCAGTTTCTCAGTATTTCTCTTTAACTGAAGAAACCAAATCTGGCACAGTATTTCAGGTGCAGCCTCATCAATGACAAGTAGAGATAGTTCCTCCAATCTGCTGTCCAAGTTCCTCCTAATGCAGTATGTGGTTTCCCTTATTTACACTGAGAGCACACTGCTGCGTCATATGCAATTTGGAACCTGTCATAACCCCCAGGTCCTTTTCCTCAGCGCTGTTTCTCAGCCAGTCAGTTCCCAGCCAGCACTGATGCAGAGGGTTACTTCACCCCAGGTGTGCAACTTTGCACTTCATGCAGCTTTTGTTGGCCCAGATCTAAAGTTTCTCTCAGCCCTTGCAGTTCAGCCACACTGCATGTTGTCCACTCCCCCTGAGGTACTGCCATCCACAAATCTCCAGAGGGTGCATTTTGTCAAATCATCCAGGTCACTGATGAAGATATTAAACAAGTAGTCCTACTATCAACCTTTTGGGTACTGTACTTATTGCTGGCCACCAAGCTGACCCCAAGCCATCAATTACCACCCTTGGATCCTGCCAATCCTGCTAATTTTCAACTCTTCCAATCATCCATCCATTCATCCATCCCACACTCCCTCAAAATACTATTGAAAATGCTGTGGGAGATGGTCCCAAAAGCCTTCCAAGGTATATATCCTGGGCTGCATCAAGAGAAGCGTGTCCAGCAGGTCGAGGGAGGTGATTCTGCCCCTCTACTCTGCTCTCGTAAGGCCCCACCTGGAATATTGCGTCCAGTTCTGGAGCCCACAACATAAGAAAGACATGGACCAGTTAGACCAAGTCCAGAGAAGGGCCACCAGGATGATCCGAGGGCTGGAACACCTCTCCTATGAGGACAGGCTGAGAGAGTTGGGGCTGTTCAGCCTGGAAAAAAGAAGGCTCCAGGGAGATCTTATATCAGCCTTCCAATACCTGAAGGGGGCCTACAATAAAGCTGGAGAAGGACTTTTCATAAGGGCAATTAATGACAAAACAAGGGGAAATGGGTTTAAGATGAAAGAGGGCAGGTTTAGATTAGATATTAGGAAGAAGTTTTTCACTGTGAGGGTGGTCAGACACCGGAACAGGTTGCCCAAGGAAGTTGTGGATGCCCCCTCCCTGGAAGTGTTTAAGGCCAGGCTGGATGCGGTTTTGAGCAACCTGATCTAGTGGAAGGTGTCCCTGCTGATGGCAGGGGGGTTGGAACTAGATGATCTTTAAGGTCCCTTCCAATCCTAACCATTCTATGATTCTATGATTCTATATTGCATTCACCACTCTTCCTTTATTGATAGTCATTTTGTCATAGACTGCAATCAGGTTGGTGAAGCATAATGCTCTTGGTATTTCTATGTCTACTGCTCCTGATTACATTCTTGTCCTTCATATGTTTGGAAATGGACCCTAGGAGGATGTACTCCATTATTTTTCCAGACACTGAAGTAGAGCTGAACAGTAACTCCCCAGATCCTCCTCTTCCCTTTGTAAAGATGTGCTTGTTATTATGATAATATTTTTCCAGTTATCGGGGACCTTCCTCAGCCACCGTGATTTTTCACTGAGGACAGACAGCAATCTTGCAATCATGTCTGCACCCTCAAAACCTTCATCCCACAAGCTTCTCCCTAATTTTTTTCTCCCCTGCTGTTGGCTGCCCCTCCCACTCTAATTTTCTTATCAGTATGAAGAGAGGTCTGGGAGAAGGCTCGTCTTTGAATGACGAGGCAACAAATGTGTTGGGTACTTCAGCATTTCCGGTGCCATGAAGTCTGGGAGCCTCAACAATTGTTTGTATGGTGTGGAGTTGCCACTCAGCACACACATCAATCCTTGCATGATATCTCAGTCCTTGTAAGTTTGGAGAGGAAAATCATCATGGAGGTGGTCTTTTAGCCCCAGATACTGCTTAGAGCATAACAGCCAGTAGCCATTATCTACAAAATCCCCAAAGTAAGGCAATAAATGTTAGGTGGAGCATGAGGGATCACACTACTCTCCCATTCAACACACTACAGAATGTACACATTTATTCCAAGGGAAATTTTCAAAGGAATAAAGTAAATTAGGCTGTCACTTCCCCCTTTGATTATCAGTAAGTATTGCCAATTTCAGCTACTAATGTAGGCATTTAGTTTAGAAAATTAGCTTCCTGTGCAGTCAGAGGAGGGAGAAGCTTCCAGAAGGCAATTCAGAGTATCTAAAAGATAGGTCTCTGCTCTGAAAAAGCTGGGATTTGGGGTGGAAAGCAAACAAGGAAAAGAAGGGGTGACTATCTCCTTGGACTTTCTTCATAGTTTTTGAAAAGCCTAATCCAATATTAGTACCAAATACTCCGTATTCCTACTTCACTCTAGTCTCCAATGTCATACCCCTCTTGCTTATGAAGCTAAACTTCTCTTACAAAATGTTCAAATAGTCTGTTGCTCCACAACTGTATCTTTTTTCCACAAGAGAGAAAATAGAAGCACATACTTAATGTGCTAGTGTCTAGATAATTTTTTTTAAGGAGGACTAAGTAAAAGAATGATAGATAAAAGCTGTATTTTCCCAGCACAAAAAAGAAAAACAAAATCTTCTTTATTTGTCATTTTTTGGAAAGGCGAACATGACAAGCATGTTTGATGTGGAAGAAAAGCTTGTTTGTAGTTGTTGTAGAAATTATTCAAGGACAGTTCACTCATATAAAAAATGACCCCTGTGTTACTGCCAATGTCAATGAGACCTAGAGCGACCTGCCACAAAATTGTAATTTTGTCTGCTTGTTTAGGCCAGTTTATCCCTTTTCTCCATTTCCTTTTGGCGCTTTGGAGACAACTAACACTCCCCCACTTCCAGTGTATTTGGCACTTTCCCCGAGATGCACAAAAATCCCTCAGAAGAATAATATTGACCTTATGAAGTCTATAGTCTTATGAAGTCATTTTTTCCAATTCACTCTTTGGAGAGAGGTATGAAGTGATGATATTGTATTGACTATACATCAGGTAACAGATGCCATCTTCTTTTCACTAGTTCTCTCTCCAGCTCTTTTGCGAACTACCATTAAGTCTTATTACATTAGCCATTTAAGTTTTGTACAATCATAATTAACTGCATCCTACCATGGGTTTATTTGCTGCTATCCTCTTAAGAAAATATGTTCCCCATCCCATGGCTCTCAGATCTTACACCTGTATAAAATACTACTGTTGAGAACATTCGGTATTATACACTCTTTATGGTTAGTATTCTCATGATAGCACTTCTATTACAGTGCAGTTCTGTTCTTTCCTCTCCCCCCTAACTGAAGGGAATTTGAAGCTGCTCCTTTAAAAATTCACAGGTCACATAAAACTACCAGTGACATCAACTGGAGTCAGTTAAGTACGTCAGAGGGATTAAAAGC
>NW_010295181.1:123765-127253 GCF_000700745.2 Antrostomus carolinensis
ACATTCCTCATCACTCACCTTTTTTGAATTCTTGGTTATAGTCAAATTATCTTAATTATATGGTACTCTTCGTTATCTAGGAAATGAAATACAAATAAGACTTTGTAACAAAGGACAAAGACAACACTAAAAGTAATAACTACAAAGAAAATACAACCCTCTTAACCACCCTCACTAAACCCCAAAGACAGAGATGCTGCAATTTTATTTATGTTGTAGACTATAGGAATTAGCAGGTGAAAATCAGTGGAACATGCCACAGACAGTGAAAAGATAAGAACATATTCTTTCGCTCTGTCCCTAAGAACTATGAATGCAAAATTTCAGGTGGTAATCTACAATATATTTTCATTCTCATACAGTATTTTAACCTGACTCAGAGAACAAAAATCTCTTCTGCTACAGTTCCATTTGCCCAGTTATTTATTTTTCCTAACTCTGAGTACGTATCAAGTGAAAAATGCCGTACAAAAGAAGTGTGTGCATGCACTTAAGTGTGGACATTTATCAAGGGCTTTGGCTTCCCCCTTAGCACTGATCACTTCAGCCTCATTGTGCATCATGTGTTGGGGTCACAGCTGCATGGCCCTCCCCTGCCCCTTCAGTCCAAAAGATCCTATTGCTTCAGCCTCTGTTCCTGCATAGATGCGTACATATGCACATATATGGACACTTAATGCATGCACATATATATATATCCACACTTACATGTTGTGCAGTGAACTTACCAGAGCCCACGACTGCACAGAGATAGTATATGGTTAAAAGTGAACAGTCATTTGGAGTTCCAGGAAAACAAAGTGTTTCATATGGAAGGGTTGGCATGGAGAAAGTTTTTATGTCACTAGTATAATAGCAAGAAATCTTACCTCATTTCCTTAATTAGTCTTTACCCATTGTGCCTATAGCCCAAAAGGTTTGCATACTTGAGCTCAAAAGGGTGGAGTGTTTTGACAGCCACATTAAGTTACTTTTAATTGAGGTTTTTGGCTGTCTGTTTACATTTCTTTACTACACCTAACATTGGGAATGTGACATAATAACTTCAGTAAAATCCTTTTTTCTTGGTTGCTCTTGAACTAAATCCAGACCAAAGTGCCACTGAGACATTGTGAGTGCCCCAAAGAATGCAAATTATCTTCTGTCCATATGAGTATTTATAATTACTGCAAACTTTCAGATTTTTATGGGGACTTAAAACTGTAAAGGTGATCAGGTTCTGGACTGACACCATCCAGTTGTGAATTGTGGGAAACACAGTCTTCCTCCTCAACAAAAATGCCATAAAAGCTTGTGCAAAAGCCATGGGGAGGGCAAAAGAAGAGGGCTTGACACCAATTGAAATGCAAGGTTCAAAATTAAAACCTAATTAAAGTTTTGTTAAAAGTGGCTTGGGATTTTTGGTAGCTGAATTAACACTGTTTGCATTACATGAAAAACTCACTTTTTTAAAAAAAAATATTACTATCAGCTCTACCATTCAAAGAAAATTTAAAATATTATTGTAACACATCTCAATATCAACCATTTATATGGTTTAAAAGTATTACAAAACAAGAACTAAAATGCTTTTACAAAAGCTCCAGAGCCACATATTGAAAATTTACATTCTTTTTGAAATCGTCTGGAGGGGGAAAACAATGCTTAAGACTAACTGCGTCTTTTAAAGGCATGAGAAGCAACTCCATACAAGTTGATGGAGTTAGATTAGTATAAAACCAGACACATAGTTAATGGCTATAAAAAGCAGATATGAGAAGATAACACTGAGCTTCAGGGGTCATGTAGACAGCAAAGCCCAGGTTTGGAGTGAGGGTATGGGTGTGGTACGCATAGTAGCAACCATGTGCTAGTATTTGTACATGTGCTGTATTTGTATGCAGCTGGGGTGGCTTTAAAGAATAAAACCTACTCCAATTGCAATGTGTATTTTCAAGCTCTTCATATAAAAAGTCATATAAAACCTTCCTTAAACTCAGTACAACTGCAAAAGAAAACTTCATTAGTCATCATCAAGTTTTATAAACTCGCTCTGCACTTAACGTAGTAGAGTCCTTCTCACTGAGCAAAAAGCACTTTGGAGCTACCAATTATTATAGCAAATGTCAGCTAAAGGTTTTCTAATTAACTTCATCTCTTCATATCCTTCCTGCTGGTGTTATATTTTTTTATTTATTTGATTTAAGGATTTAATTTCTCCAGAGATAGATATGGAAACCTCAGAGGGTCTTGCCCGTTAGAGAGAAGGGTATAAATGGGGGCTCCTCAAAAAGAGGAACATAGAAAGGACAGTTGGTGTGTCACAGGCTTCCTGCCTTCAGTCAACAAAATGATTGGGCTATGCCAAGCCTCTTCCCTAGCTCTTTTACCTAACACAAGGACACAAACACACAGAGGTGTGCAGGCACCCATGGAGGAGAGGACATACAGCAGAATGGGGAGTAATGACCTGATCTCGTAAGTCCTGGCATTCCCATCAGGTAATGCCAACAAAATCATCTCTGATTTCCTGCCTTCTGTGACTTTGTTTGTCTGCCTCTAAATGGGACTTCCCCTCCTATCACATCACCTGCTTCTAAGGCTTCTCTTTTTGTTACCCATCCTGCTCACTCCTCATCGGTTTTATTAAATGTGTGAGAAATTGCTCTATCTACCCTCTTGTGCCCTCACAGTTTCCTACCCGACTTCTACAGTCCTGCTTTGCACAGCCTCTTTTTCTCTTGTCTTCCTCCTGGTGCCTATTTCTCTGTCTATGTCCCTCCTTGGATTGTCCCCCCTGCCCTTTCTTCAGCATTCCCCTACACAGCAGCTGTGTGTAGTTGCACACCATATATAATCTCAAGGTGGGTTGCATGGGGGTGCTTGCAGACATGTAGCTGTGCTGGTGATTTTGTAAATCAAATTAATTGTTTCATATAAATGATCCTCAGCAATGTGCTTCATAGTTAGCATGTGAACCAATGTTCCCAGCCTACCATTGCCCCTTTCTTTCAATCCTTCTTGCTCCGAGTTCAAGTGATAGCTGGGCACGGATTCTTTCTGAAGTAATCAGCACTCCATACAAGTGGAGGCTGTTGAGACAATACTTCTGTCCCTGAATCTCTTCCCAGCTGCTCCTTGCTGTTGTTCCTAGCTTCATAAATTCACTTCTGAATGTCATATCCTTCATTTTAGCCAGACTAAAGTTTTCAAAACACATCTGAGCTTATCTGGACTATTTACTTGCTATATATAGACCAAAATAAAATCCCCAGCTACAGTGCCAGCTAGTGAGAACATATGGAATGCTTCATAGACTTCAGAAAGCAGCAACTAGCTGTGGAAAAGTGCAATTAACTCACAGGAAGGCTACTGTAATGTGAAGGGACAATTTCTACCAGGTTGCACTACTGGATCTGATTTGGTCTTGTGGAAAATTATACTCTGATGTAGGGAACTTTTGAAAACTTATACACTTCATATATATATATCTAAATAAAATATAAATA
>NW_010295182.1:0-20590 GCF_000700745.2 Antrostomus carolinensis
GCCTGCCTGCCTGCCTTCCCCCTGCCTGCCTTCCCCCTGTGTGCTGCTTCTCAGGTACTCAAACCCTCACCCAGCTTTCAGCACTGACAGGGATTAGGGAGGAGATTATGCTTCGGGTTTTTGGGGTGATCCAATGGGAATTGCATTGATCTGGTGTTTAGCTCTGATCCTTATCAAATGGATTACTTCTAAGGTAGGCCATTTTATTGTCTGTTTTGACTAACTGGGTTTATAAGTAGCCCGAGAGAAAACAAGTCATTAAGAACCTCACGAGTATTTATTTTTCTTTTTTAAATCTAATCTGTTTTGGAAACACTTCATTCGTTATTTTGGATTGTGTTTCTTAAGTGTTCATACATGATTTTGTACCTTTTGACTTCTGCCTGCCTTGAAGTGGGAAGAGTGTGTTTGTAGCAGTGCCAGTTAGGAGATGGGGAAAAGGGATCTGAAATGGCTTCTGAATGGCAGGGATTTGCTTGCCTCCTTTATTTACTAACAGATCTTCAATTTTATAGTGTTTTAAAAGCTTTGTGAAAATAAGGAAAAACAATTTTAAACATAGTGAGAATAATACAAATTAGTGTGTTTTGCTTCCTGAGCAGGATATCCTTTTTGTATTGTTGATTTCAGAGTTATAGGAGTGGAAATACCAGTTTTGTTTGCTGAGGTGAAATACCGGCTACTTTGCTTGCTTTGTAGCCTTTCCACTAGAGCATTGAGATGCTTGTGCTTGGAAAAATGTGTGCTGATGTTAGACAAAATCAGGAGTTCCTACTCTCTCCTTCTAAAGGAGCTTCCCCATAATGTATATTGTGGTAGTAAATGTAGGTGGGATTGGTGCCTGGAGATGAGACCAGGCTCTTCTGAGCATAGCTTGTTGCTTAGCCTGGAATTAATTCCAAAAGAGGGAATAAATTTAAGTTTCGGATTGTGAAGAAGGGCCAGAATCATTGGAGAGAATGAGAGAAACTGAAAACATATCAAAGTTCATGCATTTATATATAGATAGATTTAAAAAAAAAAATTAATACACAATTTAAATATTTTTGTACAAGTAACAAGCAAATCTGAACAAACATGAGTTTGAATTTGTTGTGAAAACAAGCTTTGCCAGGTACCTGTGCCCATACTCTTCAGTTATTGCCAATAATACAGTTCTAAATTTACTAAAAGTAAAAACAATCAAGCTTAGTCGCTAACACTTGTAATAACTTTTGTCACATAAAGAAAAAGACCAGGTTACCCTAATGGATGTTCATTTGTGACCGAAGGCAGATTCTTGTACCAAAGGCTACCTTGTACGCCTTCTGCATTTTACTGGTGTACTGTTGAATTGCTGTTTTCTGAAACTTGACATAAAAAGCAGATCTGTAATTCAGTTTGGTCAAAGATTCTGTTAAGGTGGGAAAAACAGGAATTGCAGGTAGCTGACATAATATAGGTAAGCATAAAAACCTCTGCTATTTATGGCTGTGTTTTTAAATATACTAATGGTTGTTTCTTTTAATAATTATTTTTTTTCCCTATTGTTCATCCAATTATCCTTTTCTGCTGCTGGTTTTGAGTCCTTCTGCCATTCTAATTTAGTTTCTAAAGGTAATTCCCCTGTGTGTTTGTGTCCTCACTTAAGTCAGTCACTTATGCTTTTTTGACTATGCTTTCTTTTCTGAACGTTTTCAAGCTTCTTTTTTTGGCATATTTTTGTTAAATCTTGAAGATGTTCTTTTGATAAAACTTTGGGTAAATCTTAGGATGCCATGTGATACACACCTAGGGTGTGTGAGAGAAAAAACCTTGTTAGGTGTAGTTATAAATAATGCTGATAACTGTCACTCAGCCAATAGCGAAGTTTGTAAATGATTTCCATCCATCTTGGGAGATGATCATATGAAATAGCTTTATATGGAAGAAGGTAGTAAAATTGTCACATTCAGATACTTGAAAGGAGTGTGTATGTTTTACTGCTGATTAATATTGCCTTCCTGAAATTAAATACATTTTCTTTCTACTGGTTTGATAAACTTTCAAAATACTGCTTTGAACTCCAATGAAATACTTAGAAAAAAGTAGTAGGTCTGTTTTGCAGTGGCTTATCCAAGTTCAACAACAGTTACTTAAGTGCTTTAAAAGAACATTTTCCAGGTCTTTAGTAAGCAAAATCTTGGTGGTATCTTGTGGAAAACTGTGGATCTTCTGTTGATGTGGAACTTCCAATTACTGAAATTGTTCTTAGAATTATGATAAATTACAGTCTCGCTTTTGAAATACAGTAAGAGTTGGAGAAATCCACTCTGACTAGTTTGTCATTCTTGGAACTTCTAGTTGATAAACTCTCTTAGAATCTTAAATTGTTTCCAAGTGTGTATATTTGAGGCAGCATAATCAGCGAATTAGGGTTGGCATGATATAACAACTTCTCCAAACTTGTTCTCAGTTTCTCTTTCTGAAAACAATCCTGAGATTGTTGGGCAAATAACTTGGGCAGAAAAACCAAGTAGGTAAAAATACCTGACTGTCTGTGTTGCTGTCCTCTGGCTCTTCTTTCCCAGTTTCTGAATAAACAACTGAGTTGTGAAATGAGGGTTGGGCACTCCATCCAAAAGCATAGGTAGTTCATTCTGATGGGAGATACTGAATTTTGAAGGCTGACAGCTCCATCAGTTTCTGAAAGCTGGCTAGCTGGCGTGTGCCGGAATGAAGTGCCCAACTGTAATGCTGGTGCGCTGCTCTGAACTGGATTGGGAAGCCCTAGTGATAGAACTGATAGATCAATGGAAACATTTTTGTTTGGCACAAACAGCAGCAGGTGCTCTGTTTCCAAGTGTCACATGGGTATGCTGTACTCCCTAGCATCACTGAAGTGGTTTCCCTTTGAAGATATATCTATGTGCTATTTTGACATCTCATTCCCGTTGCATGACCTTTAATAACTTCCTATGATCTTGTGAAAAGATTTTCAAATATTTGACTTAAATCTGTCTTCTGGTAGATACTTCCTTTGCCTATTTTGGTGGAGTCCTTGTATCATTGTTGTTCTTAAAGGATTAATGGATCTTTGACTTTAGTTTTGAACTTCTTCCATTCACTTTCCATAAAGATGTTAAAAAAGAGAGGAGAAATGAAAGCTTTTCTTACTGTATTACCCTTTGGAAGAATAAATTACATTCTAATTTGAAATTTAAGGTCAGGTGTTCAAAGTGGAAGTCCAGTGTAAACAATCCTTCCGCTTCCCAGTTATCTTTCTGACATCTCTCTTCACTGCTGAAGCAGAGCAGCCCACCCGGTTCAGATCACCGTGCTCATGTTTGGAAAGGAATGGAGTGGTTAAGAACCTCACCTAATCATTTGAGGTATTTGTTGAATCACTTGGAGTCCAGCATACATTCCTACTGGACCCCAAGGTCATTCTTGTGCTTGAAAGCATAACCTGCCTAAACACATGAGAATTGTCTTCAGTTTGAGCACTAGTAATTCTTTCTGTTGGAATGATGCTTTTTTGTTTGAGGTTTGTACAGAGAGTCAAGGAGTTCCATCTGCTTTGTCGTTATTAACAGGTACAAACCTTCAGGTAGACTAAAGAGATGGCAGAGATCTAGAAATAAAATTTTATGCTAAATGAGTTAAAAATATTATCAGTATTAACAATAACATGATATTTTGAAGTGCCAGAAGTCAAGCTCTGTCCATGAAGTTTTTATAGCCAGGGCTTCTGTAGGCACATACAGTGTGTGCTACGCTCATCTCAACTGTGGAAGATAAGATAAATTTTTAGTGTGAGTATAGTCTTGATGTCTTGGTGTAGGCTAAAGAGAGCGGGCCTTTGATTAGCAATGAGGGAGGAGGCATTTTTGGTGGTCAACAAGGATAGAATCCTGGTGATTAAATTGTTTGAACTCTTGGGTGCTTTACAGAAACTTTAGCTCTTCAAGACTCGTTTGCTTTTCTCCTTAGAAATTTGCTGCACATGACAGTTCACATCTCAGTAAAAGCTGATGCACTGTATCTGATCTTTCCGTTTGCTGGATGTAAAAAGTGGAATCTGGGGAAGGTATCTTAAAAGAACCACAGGCAGGGTAGATTAAATTACTTTTTTTTTTTTTTTGCCTTTTTCTAGAGTAGTGTAGGAGATAGTACAACAAATACGACGACAGTATTACTTGAAGTGGGAAAATAGGTGATAATACCTCAACCTGGGGTACACAGTCTATTTCCTCTTTGGCGTGTAAACTGACACAAAGCAATCTGTGGCTGGAGGAGTGTAATATTATTTAATTTATCTATCACAAGCTGCTAAAAACCTCTATACCATTAGCTCCCTCCTCTCTCTCTGACTGCCCACCATAGTGCTCCTACCTATCTGTACCTCACTTATTTGCCTGGTCTAAAGATACGTGGTCTGACCACTCATCACCAACCCTATATCTGTCCCTTGGTGGAACTTGCTAATATCTATTTTATCTGTAGGACCTCTACCCTTTTAGCAAGATTAGCTGAAATTGTCCTGCTACTTTTGAAGTATTATTAGTAAGTTTTACACAATAAATTGTCTCTTTTTCCTTTGGAAACAAAACTCTGAAACATAATTTTTAAAGGATTTGGTTGTTCAAAGACTCCTACGAGATCTTTCAGAGTCCTTGCAGAACAAAATCCCTTGTTTGTATGAGCAACTGGTTTATGTTTTTAAAAATGTGCTTTGTGTTTGATATCCTACGTGGATGTTCTACTTTACCTAGCAAATAATATTTTGGAATCAACATACCAAAAGATTTTATTTTTCAGTAAATTTTTACATATTGTTTTCCTTCTCAGAAACTAATGTTCCAGTTGGGCATGGTTCTTCTAGCTGCATGTGTGTTTTGCTTTCTCCTGTATTAGAATGCAGAACTCTACTGGGTATTTCCAGAAATCTGTGATAGACAGGTGAAAATTGCAAGTTAGCACTAAGTGACATCACTGATTGTGCCTAGTCAGTGATATGAAATGTTCCAGGCTACTGAAAATATATTCAGCTGATATTTGCTGAAATACAAAGGTAGATTATATGAAGAAATTTAAAAATGTTAGTGGGAAATCAGCATCATTTTCTGTCTGATGAGTTGCATTGCTTGCTGACTTTCCCATCAGGACAGGCACATTGCTGTGAGAAACGCTGTACAAACATATTTTGAGGGAAGGATTATTTGCATGGTTTATGATCTTCCAAGGAAACACAGAACCAAAGCTAAGACAACATAAAAGTGCTGTACAGGGAGTTCCTCCTTGTAGTCTTTATAACAGCTACGATAATTGGACCCCATTTGGAGCTAGATCTTTGGTCATTTCTGTAATTAAATATTAAGCTTACCTTTGGAAAATCTTCTGTGACTTCAAGTGTAAGGCTTTCTTTTTAGTTTTAACATGGAAAATACTAAAACAATTAAGTGTAACTTCTGGATTTGGGGTCTTAGCACTTCAATTGTACAAATCATGCTGGTAGAGGCTATTAAGCTCTGGTCTTCCTTTGTGTGCATTCAGTTGGTTCTGTAGGTAGATGCATATGAGCAATTTTTGCCTTTTTCCCCTTCAAAGTAATTTCTTTCTTTCTTTCTTTCTTTCTTTCTTTCTTTCTTTCTTTCTTTCTTTCTTTCTTTCTTTCAGAATTCTTTCTTTCTTTCAGAATTCTTTCTTTCTTTCAGAATTCTTTTCAATAGCTGACATCTGTCTGGTTTCTGTCTTGTTTTCTAACATGATTCCCATCTTTTGAACTTGCACATTTTCAGGCTAATGTGTGTCCCTGGTGTAGTGATGTTCCTGCTACACAGAGGAGAAAATAGGTGATTGTGTTTGCCTCCGGGTTGGCTTTTATCCTTTGTCCCCTGCTAAAACAAAATCAGTATATATATTTGAAAGGTGCATGTTCGAACTTCCAAAATTAATTTAGATTTGAATTGGAAATGGGCAATTGCTACTTTATTTTTATTTCAATTTAAAAATGGTTTAGTTCTAACTTGAATAAAACACCTTTTTGGTTTTGTTTTTTGCAGAGACGTGGAGCAATTTCCTATGACAGCTCTGATCAGACTGCGTTGTACATTCGTATGCTAGGTAAGCATACCAGTTCTATATTGCAAAAAGTGTAATGTTTGTGATTGATTTAAAATAATTATTTTTCTGTATTTGAGTGTTGAATTCTTAAACTTATCATTCCCTTTTCCCTGGATAATAGTCTTGTTAGATTATTTAGAAAAGTTTGGGTTCTTTTGTGTTGACTTGGGGGTTTTTTGTTATTTGCCTTTTTTCTTTTTTTCTGAGTTAACCATTGTGTCAGAGGTTTTACTCCTATAGTAAAAAAATTAATAAGTTCTTATAATTAATATAACGAGTTTGGTAGAAGTTTAGTTTTCCAAGTGACTCATGATTGATCTTTATTTCTGTGATGGAATTTATCACCTCTGCATGGTATCCTTCTGGTTAAAACTGTAGTTTAGAGGACATTTGTGTGTGAGAGTTACCAGACACTTTTAAAAACTTCAATGCTGAGGCTATGAAATGCTCAAGGTATTCATAAAATAATGATACGATTTAAAAAAAATATTTCTTTCATTGATCCTAGAAGATGACTTGAGAAGGGAAAAGATGCATGACAGGGTCAGTAGTTTTAGTCAGCTTACTGAAGGATATTTCCAGAGTAGGAACTAGATGAAGGATAAAGCCAATGAAAATGAAAGAATGGTATTGGGAGGGGTGAGCATCTGGGGGAGACCCTCTGTGGTAGTGAGTGCATGGAAGAAGGAGCTGAGGTCAGTCAGGGAGAAGAGAAAGGTGAAAACCTCCGGCTGCCAGATTCAGTTCTTCACCCACCTCTTCTGAAGGCTGCTGGTGGTGCAAATGGCAGGGGACTGTGCATGTACTCAAAGTCTGTTTCACTGCAAAATTATGCCTCTTAATTAAGGCATCTTGAGCTATGATTTTGTGTTGAAATGGACTATCAATGCTTGCATGATATCTCTCACGGCTCAATGAAGAAGATCAAGAGCTAGTGATTATGAATTCTTAACCTGCTCCAACTAGATCAGCCAGAACATGTCTTCTTATGCCCTGAGTCTTTTCAATTTAGTTGTATCTTGTTATGTATTAAAGTCCCCAGAAATTCATAACGCTGTTCTCTATGAATTCAAAGTTGTAAGCTACATGCATGTGTACACATGTGTGTGTATATTAATTTATAGTCATAACCACATATGTATGCATATGTGTGTGTATATGTATATATAAATCCAGTTTTGACTTAGCATCTTAGCATTTTGGGGTTTTGATTGTTTTTATTTTTTATGTTTGTGAAGTTGTTAATACTATAGCACTAACTCTCTACTGAAGGATTTTTGATGAAAGAATGTAATTACTTGGGAGATTTGTTAAGAGAAAGACAGGAGATACTGACTTAATGCTTATAGAAAAAGCTGATGGTTTTTTGTTATTGTTGGAAATGTTTGTTTAATTTTCAAAAAATAAAATAACTTTTCTATTTTTAATCATCCTCTTTCCAGGATGAACACTAGAATGTGATTTTACTGCTCTAGTCCTAAGAATAGGCAAGTAAATTTAGGCCTGAGATAGTTTTGTTTTCTTGATTTTGTGATACTTTTTTTTTAAACTAATTTTATTTTGTGCTATAATTCGAAAATACATTTTTTTCCTGCTTCAAAATCCTATAAATTGAGTACTTTTAATTCCCTAACAGGGGAAATATGTATTAATTTATTTTAGATAAACTGATATGCTTGAATTAAAAATACTGTAAGTATATCTCTTGTGTTTATATCTTTTAAAATTATTTTGATAGTGGTAGAAACTCAGCTTGTAAGAAAAGAATTCTTAATTTCTGAGGAGAATAATCTGATTTCTTTTGCTGCTTCGGAAGTTTAACTGTGCCATGAAGTAGTTAGGCCCATCGTTTCTGCAGAAGGATTTGTGATAATGCTCAAGTAAATCTAGAGGAAAGCAAAGCATGACGTCCTGTGGTTCTTGGTATATACACCTGAACTGAGGGAAAAATCTAATTTGTTTTGAAGCCTTTCTTTGACTGTTCTCATAGGCAGAATTGGAATATATTCAGAACATGATGTTAAGTAAATTAGATTTTTAGTTGTTCTCTAATTGGAATTAATTTATTAGACTATGTGATTGGTGCTTGTTATGAATAGCATAACTCTTGCTGGCATTGATTGCTGGTCACTGGTGCTAGCTGTTCAGAAGCAGTAAGTCTTTTAAAGGATTGACCTCTTCTGACTTTGGCTGGGGGAGGAGGGTACCAACAATCAAACAAAAAATTGCTCGTTGGATATTTGAATGAGTATGTTAAATTTGTATTACTTTCTCAGCGATCTCTTTGTTTTCCTGAATGTTATGTACACAATACTGTACAAGTTAGCAGCTATTACTGTTTTATTACTGTTTTATTTGTAAATGGACTGTAAAAAACACCAGCCTGAAAGCTGAACAGTTGGATGCATCGGTATGTAGAAACATTCACGTCGGAGTAGATTAAAGAATGAATATATTCAATTAGAATTTTTGCAAGAAATGTGAAGTATTGCATTTTCCATACAGTATTGCCAGGGTAGGTTGTGGAGGTTTTTTTGTTGTTGTTATTTATCGTAGTACACTTTAGCAGAGTAAGCTGTAAGGAATCCTGAGCTGTAACTTAAGGGGAAGTAAGGCACAGTCATGAGAGGTTTTGCCTTTTACTTGGTTGATTATTATTCCAAACAGACTATATCTACTAGGAGACTGTACCTCGATAACATGTTTATTTTAGCAGACCAAAAAAAAAAAGGGTATCTAGGACACCTCCCTCTGCTTCTGTTTAGTTATGCTGACCGTAGAGTTGCTTCCTTTAACGCTTTCAGGCTGTTCCAGTGGGAATCTGATAGAAATTAATTTGCACCAAGTAAATATAAATTCCTGGGGTATGGCAGTGTTTCCAGGTTCAATTTAAAGGATCAAATTTTAGGGACACACAAAATAAACTTCTGACTCTTAACTGTCTTCATCAGTGTCGATATAAACAAACAGCGTTGACTCTAATGACTCATCTGTCATACCCCCTTCCGAAAATACACTCTAAACCACTCCCAAGTGGCTTATTTACTATTTTAAAATATAGATACAGATGCAGCATTGTAGAATTTTTCTTTTAAGACTTTAAAAGGGCTGAAAGATCTGCATCACCTCAGTCAGCTACTTCTCTTAGCAACTATAAGGAAT
Source organism: Antrostomus carolinensis (assembly GCF_000700745.2). NCBI lineage: Eukaryota > Metazoa > Chordata > Aves > Caprimulgiformes > Caprimulgidae > Antrostomus > Antrostomus carolinensis. The sequence goes on from NW_010295182.1 coordinate 9,247, forward strand.
TCTCAAAATTTCTTGTAAGTGCTTCTCTGCAATCTTGATACCTTCTTGATTTTTCTCTTCTTTGCTTTTCTGGTTTCTTTTTCTTGTTTTATATTGCCTGAAAGTTGCTGCTGTGCATGGGGTGGAAAGAGCGGAGCACTGACTGCTTGTATCGATGAACACGCACCTCTCAACTGTAACTGGAGCATTTTACCCTCCTTTAGTGGTCTTGGTCACTTCAAATAGGAAACAGTGGAGGCAAGCTACTGTGTAATGCAGGTGCACACTCTTGTCTGGTAGTGGTTGCTGTGTTGTATTCCTTTTGCTTTAATTACAGCATATTTGGCTGACCTGTCATCTGTTTCTCCAACAAACCTAATAGGAACTTTAATCTATGAAACTAGTAATTCTTTCTGGAAATCCAGCTCTTCACAACTTCATGACTTTGACTGGGGCAGTTTGCCTTGAGGTGGCTGTCATAATTGCTGCTCCCAGCTGTCCTTCGTGATCTCTGGGATTTCTGCCCCTGCTCCAGAAGGCCTCAGCTCCCCAAGCAGCTGCTGCATTGTTACTGTGCCACACTGGAATATTAGGGTAGCACAAAGTATGTGCTGTGTAACCCTAACGCGCAGGGTTGTCATCTATGGCATTTCAGCTGCCTCGTAAGTATCAGAGCTATCCTTGTGGTGTGAGCAGAAATCTGAAAGGGGGGTAGGAACTAAGCTTTCTGTCTCAAGGTAAGTTTTGTTACAGCCCTGATTCCTTTTCAGTTCTCAGTTGTAGCTGCAAACCTCCCTCTTGCATTCCTTCTTCTATTATTTATTCAGCCTTCAACTGAGTTTCAGCCTGTAAGGCCTTTGTCTTAAAAATGCAAGCAGTCTTAGTCATGTAGAACTATTTAGGAAAAAATTCTAGTTAAATACTCACTCAGCTTTGTCATGTTTGTGCACAAAATCAGATTTTGAAAGGAAGGCTTCACATTTTTTAAATCTTTCTCTTGATTCTTTGGATTCACAGCAATTCCCAAAGAGGGAAAAAAATTGTTCCTGGAAGTCCACTGTCGTTAAGATACTGGACTTTAATGTGTTCCCCCTAAGGAAACAGAGGAGTCTTTTCAGAGTGGCTAAAGAAGAGACACTTAAGAGGAAAACTGTCAGCTTGCTACCACTTCTACCCCTTCAAGATTTTTTTATCTATAAGCAAACAGTGCAATCTGATGTTTTCAAAAGATTTTGTAACCACTTTGGCATTTTTTTAAAAAGACCTAAATGAATTTTTTTCATAAGTTCATTTGTTTTAGGTGTTTAATTTTAATTATCTTTCAGCTTCCATAATAATGATTGGCTCTGAGGTTAGACTCCTGTTGTTATTTGAAGGAATTATCTAATAGTGTCCTTTTGTCTGATAAAAGTGATCTTGAATCTGAAATGTCTTGTGCCTCTTTTTTTTGTTTGTTACCTGTGTTTCTTTAAATTACTTCTTTAATTATTTTATTAAAGAATTAATTATTTATTAAAGAATTAATTATTTAATTAATTATTTTATTTAAATTTCTTCTTTAAATTACATTCAGTATCATTTCCAAGTTATAGGGTTGCAAAAAAGTTGTGCGGGATTTCCCAAGGAAATTGATGGGAATGTGTTATGTTGTGTGCAAGCACAATGAAGTGGGTGCATTTGGGATCTATCAGTCTTTGCAGGTCAGATTAACTGAACAGTGAATGCATAACGATGGTCTACTATTTCTGGATGTTTTGGGACTAAGTATACATACACTGTAGAGATTAGTGTCTCACTGTGCTAATAGCACATCATTTCATCATGGGCTAATATGCAGCCAGTTTAATGCTATTCCTTTCTGTGCTTCTATACGCGTAGAAGCTTCAGGTGGATGCATGGTATCTTCAAATTCCACTTGTACTGATTTTTCCAAGCACACTTTTTGTCTGAAATCTTTAAAAATGCAGTTGTCCTGTGCAATCATAATGGAGACAGCCCTTCTGCCTTCATTTTGGCCCAATAAGAATTTATGCTTCATTTACTGTGATAAATTCCAGTCCTGCAGAAGTGATGTCTTTTTCCAAAATAAATCCAAATGTATTCTTAAAAAATCCATCCATTGTTGAGATCATGATTCTTAACAAAATATCCTCTGCTTCTACCATGATCAAGGAGAGAATTTTGTTTAACAACTATTTAATGAAAAAATATTTTGCTTTCCTTGCTGAGAATTTATCATTTCATATGTGTGCAAGTAAATAAGCTCATTTTACCTTCGTCTTATTACAGTTGCCTTTTTTAATAGTTTGCCATATGCATTTTTACTGTATCACTTATTCTTTTGGCTAACTATTCCTGTAAATACACATTTTAATAATTCCTGTTAAAAGCAACTTCTGCATTTCACTTGTAGACAGTTTTTCTTGTTTTCTTACTCAAAATCCACAACACTGCGGGCATGTCAAGGGTAACGGGGATACTGCTGTTCTATCTATGCTGTTAGACTAGGTACTAGTAAATAAAAAAGAACAAAGCAGAGAAATTTCCTGGATATAATTTATCAGATGAACCTGCTTGGGTTTTTTTATTTGCACAGCTCCATGTTAGTCTTCAGGTATTTTTCTGTGAATGTTTCTTATTCTTGACACTTTGAACAAGTAAATCATTCACCAAAACCTAGTTGTACACTGACTGAAGCTATTTGCTAATTCGTGTTATTGTTGGTAAATTTTCAAAGTTAAGACTGCCTTGAAAACTAAATATAATTCACAAAAGTTATATAACCTTTTCTGTAAAAATATTAGCTTAACTAAAGAAAACTCTTTTATTTTTCTTTTAATTCAGCTGGTGAATTCATTCACACAGCTGTAGCTATGACTGATTTCCCAGATAAATATGAGTGAAAGGTAATGAAAGTTGCATTTTCCTCTGTTTAAACTGATATTTTCATACATGGCTACTAATGCATTACACATTCTCTTTTCCAAAATTTCCTTCCTTTTTCCTTTTTATTAACTTATTTTGTAAATAAAATTCACCAGTTGCTTGTGCCTAACAGAATGGTTCTACAATATGCTGCCTCTGTATTGCCTGGAACAAGACAGCCTCTTGCACTCTGCTCAGATGAATGCTTGAAACCTTTATAAGTAATATATTGTCAGTGGTCTGAAAAAATAATATTTACAGATAGTAATTGGGTTAGTTTGTAGCTCTGTTGAGGTTTTCAGTTTCAAGAAAATAAAAGGAGTAATAACTGAAAACCCACATGTATTTGGTATGTTTTTACTGATAAGTAAACTTTAGACTCATAATTTGGAGGGCCCTGGATCTACTTATCTTTTTGTGGTCCTTCCAGAGTGTCTCACAAGATAACATTCCTGTGAAGAGTGTCACTATAGATATGTCAGTATTTATAGATATGTATCTCTGGGAAGATTGTTAAGTATTAAAAGTATACTGCTGAAGTTTTAGTTAGTATCTTTAGCTATTTTCTGACAAGTTGCCTGCTTCAGCATTACAAATTAGCAGGTTGGAGAAGAAAAGGAAAAAACACTCTTAAGATGTTAAAATATTATCAATTGCTGGATATTAAATAGATATATTTTCATTTTGTTTTTATAAAATCAGTCAGTTCCTTGTTTTTAATACTTAGTTTAGATTCATAGGAAAATTGCCGTGTTTGAGGAGATAGTATTATACTTGAAGGATTTTCATAATTAGAAACCAGAACATTTTTACATCTTAACTTTCACATTTTCGTTAGGATTTGAGGAGGGAAACACTATTGCATTTGATCCTCAAAGGTTTGCCCAAATTTGTAATTGCTAAAGGATTTGAAGTGAAGGCTTTTAATCCACGTGAGCTGCTTACATTAATGTATACAAATACCTAACGGAAGAATACTGATCAGCTTTCAGTTGGTAAAATGCATAAGTAGAAATCAGCTAGCATGCTAAAGGATTCAGGTTGAAGCTATTTGCAGTGCAAAATAGTTTGATAAAATTTTAATACTGAGTTTTGGTATTTTAATAGGCTCTTGTGTAATATTCAAACAGCTGAGCACAAGTAAGTAAATGCTAGTGAGAAAATATTCTATTATGTAATATAAAACCATATTGTAACTAGCTTATTTGCTAAAAGCTACCATTTCTTAGAAGCTGAATCTTTTTTGTACTATACAAAATGTTACCGTTTTATGTGTGTTACTGAGGAACAAATCAACCTTTACTGTTCTTGTTTCCTGTCATAATAAGGTGCATTTTTACCATACTGGTGTAGCAAGCTGTTCCTTATTTCATCTGAATGCTTATCACATGCTTCTGGCAAAGTATGCTTAGGCAGGATGGATTTTGACAAGAAAGCATGCGATTGCATGTTTAACAAGTCTTCAAACTTTGTTTTGAATTTCACCTTTAAAACAAAAAGCATTGAAATAGGCCTATTGTTTGAATAACCCTCCTCCATTAAGTACATGAATCTTTACCCCTCCAGGCTATGTTCATTTGCATTTTATCTCTGCCACTCTTCCACACTTTTATTTCACTCTTGACCCTGTTTCTAGGAGATGTGCGAGTAAGAAGTCGGGCAGGATTTGAAACAGAGAGAAGAGGTTCTCATCCATACATTGATTTCCGTATTTTTCACTGTAAGTATTTAAAAGCAGATAAATGACAAATAAACAAAGGCTTCCATTAATTTTAACTACTGAGCCTCTAAAAATAATCAGCATATATAGCAAGACTATTTTTTATACTTCTTAGGAAAATCTTTTATGCTACTTCATTACAAAAAATAAAAGAGGAAAATCTTCACTGCTAAATTTCCATTTTTAAAAACACAGTTTAAACTCATTGAATTTAGAATTGAATCCCTATGAAAATGAAGACTATCTTATATACAGCTGCTGATGTATGTGCCGAGTTCTTACTTGGCAGACACAATCAGTTGAGAAGAATACTTCCCTGCTTTTATAAAGCAGCAGAAGGACCTGGTCCAGGATGATGTTTGAAGAGAATTACAGCAGATGTCAATATTCTTGACCTGATCTTAATCAATTAACATTACATATACTCAAACATGTAGCTAAGAATTAATTTTTTTGGACCTAGACAAATCTTAAATGAGATTAAAGAATTAATAAGAGAACAGCAGACTACATTTTTTTGATTATGTGTTTTTAGGAAACATTTTTTTCTCGGAAGTTTTACAAGAAGAGTATTTTTTGATCATTTCACTTTTTTCTCTACATCTGTATTGCTATAACTAAATATATCAGTAGTTGTTGTAATATAAAAGCTTGAATAACCACCATACCAATATGCAGCTAAAGAGCAGGGGATTTAAATCTTAATTAAATTATGCCAAGAATATTAATGTATTAAATGTTATAAAGTATCGATACTGTATCAGCACAATTCCAAGTATTCTGAATGCAATTGAGAGATTTAGAAAAACTATTTAATGGTAACAAGTGTGGTTGTTGTAATTACCTTATTAATAAAAATGAGTGGCAGAAGCTGTGCTAATTAATATTGTGATCTTAACTGAAGTTACTCTTTTTAAAGTAGATCACTATTTAAATTTAAAACTCTTAAAGCTCAGTTTCATTCTAAAGTTAGTATCATAAAATAGGTGAGAAAACAAAGTTTGAAGAGTATGCTATATTGATTTTTTTTTTCAATGAAGAGGATAAGAATTCTGTCTCAAGTCCTGAATAATTCTATTGAGTCTAATAAAAATTCTCTGTAGAAACAGTATGTGACGCATGAATTACATAACTGTGTATTTTTGTGTGTGTGTATATATATATTTGCCATTTCATGCTGATATGGGAAAATACTAACAGAAATGTTAAAAGAACTACCTGTTAAAAGGCAGTCATGTATATTATTGCTGTTGTCAGATTAACTGTATTCTGTGGTACTCATCATGCTGTTTCTTTCCATCCTGATGATTGTGCATGAGGCAGAACATGACTAATCAGGAAAAGGATTTTCACACCCTTTCTTCTTGCCCCTACTTGTTCAGGCACAAGGCACTAACTTTTAGCAACATCAACTGTGGTGTCTGATGACAGCAAAGAATGTTGCTAGGAGGCCCAAAAAATTCTTTGGCTTTAACTCCCCTCTCGAGTCAGCTGCTGTGACAGTTTTCTGAGTTGCTATATTATAGTCAGATTTTTTTGCACTTCAGGATTCTCTCCTGTTGCACTGTTGCTCTTTAACTTAAGACTCCTTCTACTTTGTGGAGTTTCTTTCAAAGTCAGTAAGGGATTCAGCCCAATCTCTCACCATATCACTAGATTATCTTTTAATTTACGGAAATATTTGGTTGTTTGGTCTGGTTTTTTGTTTTGTTTTGGGTTTTTTTTTTTTAATCAGGAAAGTGTTTAATTTTTCTCTGCAATGCTAATTGAGTCCTGATCAGTGTTTCCTTAATTGTTTTAAGTAGAGGGATTTCAGTATCATACTATCAGACTGCAGGTAGAGAGAACTTGTGAGAATCAGATTTGACCTCATTTTTAGGATATTCTCCCCACCCTTCCCTCATAACTCCAAAAGGATTTTGCCGCATAGAGCTACACAGCTGAAAAAATGTTCACCCAGATGAGCAGTAGACATCACGTGAGAGGAGGCAGCAGACTCTTCTTTGCTTGGGGCAAAAACTTAACTGAAAAGTTTCTGCAGCTGAAGCAGACTAAACCATCTGAATGTTGGCTTCCCCCGGCCACCACAGCCGTGTACTGAGCATCAGTAATGCATATGGATATGCTTCCTTCATGGTATTTGTAAAGTTTCGCTGTGACTTTCTTCTTCTATCCACTAACTTTACTCAGTGATTCTAAATATTTTGCAATGATCATTGCTTACCTGTTTCACAGATGACTTAAATACTGGCTGACATGCTCAGTGTTGAAGAATTATTGCTATTTTGTATTTTGTTTAGCTGACTTTTGTTGTTTAGCATTATTTCTTTTTCTGTCCATGTTTTGTGAAGAAGTTGAATGTCTTTCAGGAAGTCCAGCTAATAATCTGCTGACCAGTTATCTTTTTCCAGTATTTTATTAATAAGCTATTGACACAGTATTTTATTGGTAGGTTTGAAGAGTACTGAATTTTAAATGCATTACTCTATTTTCAGGAAGCTACTCTTTTGTTGTTGTTGTTGTGAGTTGGGTTTTTTTATTATAACTTCTGTTTTGTAACATTATTTTTACTTGCAACTTCAACTAGTGTTACCAAAGTAAAGTTTGTTAGCATTTAGTTCTTAAAACCACTTCTTTTTCTTCATGAGGATTATATGCTCAGTGTCTGCATCTTCATCCCAGAGTTCTGTAATTGGCGCATGAATATTCAAGTTTCTAGATTGGCTAGAAGTATTCTCAACAGTAATCTTTCTCTAGGAAATTTGATTTTTAAATGATTGTTGGAAAAATGTCTTTATTGTTGTTGCTAGAGATAGTGATATGGAAGTCATATCTGAGGATTATTAAATACAGGATTTCACTGATGATCAAACTAAGTTTGTTGGGTGTTAATTTGCTCTCTGTATTATTCATTATTTCAGAAGTCACATTTTTATAGCTGATCTCAGGAACTAGCCAGGAAGAACAGCTCATTAAACAGATTTTTGTTTCAACAAGACTGCTTCCCAATGAATGGGGAAAGTCGGGATTGTATTCTTCATATTGATTGGTAGTTGGTTAACATGGGGACATCAATTAGTAGTTTTTCTGTTACTGTGGTCTGATGTCTATGTGGGACCATGGGCATAAGCTCAAGTTAGCAGCTAAAAGCCACCATTTTTGGAGAGGAGAGAGCAGCCACACAACTTTCTTCCTCAGAAGAAAATTTTTATCTTAAATATAATGGTCTGGTTTTGTTCAGTGGATGTACATATTTCACAGCTGCACAGTAAATTGCGTACACTTTAGTATTTTATTAAGTTGAATACAGAACACTGGATCTGATTTTCAGTCCTCAGGTCACAAGGACGGAGTTCGACAGTTTACTGTCTGACAACCCAGTATCTACTGTTTAATTTTTAGGGAAGTTATTGAAAAAGTCATTGCAATGGTTGTAATCACTCTTTCTCTCTGGTAGTTTACAAATAGTCTACAGTTAACATGATAATTTTAAAAATTTATTTTACATTGCTGAAGACATCATAGATAGTAATTCAGTCTGCAGCATTGACAGAGTATGTTGATAAAAGCTAATGCAAAACAAAATATTTGGTAGAAGAATTGGTAAATGACAGTATTAAAATATTCCCTTTTCAGAAATAGCAAACCAGCAATAAAATTTGAGGTTTTATTTTCTTCTGTTGAGAGGTTGTCAATAGTGTCTGTTGTTTTTATACACGTGTCTGTGTGTGTGTGTATATATACGCATACATTTAAGAAACTTTGATTATATTTGTAAGATTTTTTTTTAGCATGCACAAACAAAAGCAAATATAATGTGCCCCAATCACTCACTGTTTCACCTGAAAAAAACCCGAAAAACAACCAATCAGTGAATGTGCTTGGTGATGTGTACGGTATGTTATAGTGAGGAAGTGAAGCCAAAATGAATAAAGTGAAGCTAAAGTGAATAATTCAGATAACAGCAAAAATATTGGGAAGTGTGTTATGCAGATACAACTTAAACTAATGCTTTCAAGCTTCCTTTTTAGGAAAAGGTTATTGGATATAGTCTGGAAGAACTGGATAAAGACTGAATGCTTTGATTTTGTGGAGAGGAAACTTTTTATTTTCTTGCTTTTCCTGTTGTATCTGCACCAGAATAGATGAGATCTTGTCAAGAAGTTTTTAGAATTCCCTCCTGCCACTCTAGTCTGAGCACACTGCTATAGGAAGATGGTGGTGTTTTCAACACGTGTGGATCAATTTTATGTTTTATAGATAACCAAATATGTCACATCTGTGAATTAAAATATCTTAAAGAAGAAAGGGTTTTTTTGAATTAACTGGTATGTTTCTGAAAATCTTATTTCTCTTTCTTAAGAGCGCAAACATATGAAGAAATTACGGAGTTTATATTTGTTATACAGCTTTGACTGTTACTTGGAAATTTCAGTTCACTGAACATTTTATATACTACTTTGAGATCTGGCAAAAATGTCGCATCTCCTATTTGTGATATTGTTTTGAACTTTCGAGTTTTTCACTCACAAATCATTGGAAAAGCTTTAACTTGGACAGTGAATCTAGACTTCCCTTGGGTGAGAGGTCAGAAGTCAAAGAAGAGTGAAAAATCCTGGTTGATTGTCTTAAACAATTTGGGGTCTGTTTGTAACAGCACCTGATTGTGCTTGTGACAATGCCATTTGAAAGTTGAGATGAAATGAGCATAGTCCAGATGAAGCTGAATGTCCTTTTTTGTTTCAAGAAAATAGAGGAATTACCTAGCTGAATCTGGTTAAAAGTAATTATCTGTCCTGTTCAGGAGTCTGCTGTGAAGAAGGGTGAATTTCACAATGAATAAAGTCATGCAAGAAGATTTCTGTGTGGTCATAGGTTGAATGAAGTATTTGTTTCCTTGTGAAAATACCAGCACTGAGGAATGAAAAGCTTGTACCCAAGAGATTCCTGTAAAAGCTGCCTTTCTCTAAAGGATGCATTCCAAAATTGTCATCTAATTAATTCAAATAAATTGTTTTCCTCAGTGTGAGAGAAATTTTGACTTTGGTTTAGTGTGGTGAATGCAGTCACACAAGGGGAAGTTACAGAAAGTGTCCTAAATACGGCTTTGGCTGAAAGAAAACAGTGAAGATAAACTTGAAGTGTAAAAGTCTGCTTGAAGTGAGCTTGACTAAGGAAGATTTCAGGGTAATAGCTTCCAGTTGAAAACACAAGACTTTTTTTTTTTTCCTTTTTCTTTCTTTTGCTATCCTAGATTGTTGTTTTACCTACAATTTATTCTTTTTGAGTTTCTGTAAAACTGCACGTGTGCTTTGGAGTCTTGCACGATTACAGCTCACTTAGTGTTTTATTGCTGAGGTAAGTTTGACCTTAGAAGACACAACCACATTCTAGTATGTTGTTTTGGGTTTTTTTTCTTTTGAATCTCTCCAGTATGTTTCTTTTCCAAGTAACTTATTTTGAAAATGGTTCTGTCATTCCATTGCTGTAGAACTGAAGATTTCTTGAACACCAAAGAACGATATTTTCTTGGAAGACATCAAGAAAAAGATTTGGTGATGGTCTGGAATGTATTATCCTTCTCATGGGAAAAGAGTTGAACCATTATATGTCATGTACTTGTTCTTTGAGAGGTTTGGTATCTTGATTAACAGAGTGTGGTGGTTTAACCCACAGCAGGACCATGAGGTCCTGCACTCACCCCCCTCCCACCTGGTGAGATGGGATGGGAGTTAATGAAGGGGGCCCATTGAATGAATTTGTTGCCACTCATCTGAGTAGACATTACAACCACATCTTATAGCACCTTCCTCCCACCCCTCCCTTCTTCCTGGGCTCAAATTACTTTGCTCTTGATTTTTCCACCCTCCCCACCTCCCAGCAGCACAGGGGGCAGGGAATGGGGGTTGCAGTCAGTTCACCATTGCCACTCTTCCTGGCATGAAAGTCCAGTAACAAGATATTCCAATGTGAGCTTCCCATGGAATCATGGACCTCTTCAGGCTCAACTCCCAGCTCCAGCATGGGGACATCCACGGGCTGCAGATGGGCCTCTGGTCCAGCACACTTTCTCCTCCCTGCTCTGTCATCGAGCAGCTCTTGGGGTCTCAACTCAGTCACACTTGCCCTCAGGCTCAGCTTTTCTGCTCCAGTATGGAGTCCTCCATAGCCTACACGTGGGTATCTGCTCTGCTGTTGAACCTCCATGGGCTGCAGGGACCTCCTTTGCCTTCTCCTACTCCATTCAGTTGAACTGGGTGTCTGAGGTTCTCTGTCGTCCCCTCCTCCTCCTTCCTCCTGGCAGTGAAGCCCTCTCTCTCTTTGTTTAGGCCGATGGTTGTCTTTTGTTCCAGTCAAGGGCCTCTCCTCCACCTTCTTCTTTTCAGGACAGTTCTTCCCCTCACAAATATGGATTCACAGAAGTGTTTCTCTAGTGCTCATTGGCTCAGTCTGGGGTGAAGGGGGTCTTGGAGCCAGGGGAGCTTTTCACTCTCACAAGGTGGCCCCTTCCCACACTACCCCCCTCCCCCATTTTTTTTTTAAGGCATATATGTGTATTCTGATGATATTCCTCTAAATATTTTACTTCAGTGAGGTTTGTTAGTTCACTCTGTGCTGTTGTGAGCTCCAGATTTGCCTTGCCCAATGGGTTGATTAAGGTAAAAAAAAAAGTACCCAACTGCAGAATTGCTGGGGTTATGATTCAGTAAATTGTTAGGG
>NW_010295182.1:20608-41439 GCF_000700745.2 Antrostomus carolinensis
ATGCCTTGGATATATTTTTCCTAGTCCTAAGATAATTGCAAAGTTTTATGCAGTCTAGCACAGGAATGGCATTGTTCAATTTACTTAATTTTGTATCCTTCCTGAGGTGTTTAGAGAAGTAGAAGAGAGAAAATTCCAGAGAGCTGTATTCCTTTAGAAGCCTTTTCACAGTGTTTTCTTTACACTTTTGCTGCTGTGTAATGGCTTACAGTACCATTGAAGAGTTGGCATTTAATTCATATTGGAGTAGTCTGATCCCTGTATTTTGAGTAACTTCTGTCAAATTAGCTCTGCTTTGAGCAGAGAATTGGACCAAAGGACTTTTACAAACCTCTTCTGTCCCTTCCAACCTACATTATTTTACTGTTCAGTGACTGTGTACTTTGCTAAGGCAGTTTTTCATTCTGTAAGGTCCTTCAGGAAAAGAGTTACCTTTGGTGGTGGTGATGCCTAGCCGTTGCCCTCCACCAGGGAAGATCTGTTGAAAACTACTAGCAGTTTTATTACAATTGTGGTACCACTAGAGTTGCTTGAAATGTAACAGTTCTGATTCCACTCAGGAGTCACTTGCAAAGACATGTTTATTTAACTAATCCTTAACCCACAGCATATTTTCCAGTGATCATTATTATGTGGAAAAAAAGGTATGAATGTGTATACAAATACATGTGATACATTAAAAACAAAACAGGCTGGCTTAATTTTTTATTTTAAGCAGAAGAGAGGGTATAGTGCCTTAAAATTATGCTAAACAGGGCTTCAGAGTGGTTCTAAGGAAGACAGGAAGTATAATAAGGTAATTTAGACACCTAGTCTTTATATGTAACTTCAAAATCCTTGCTGAAATTGTATCTTCCCAATGAAATAATAGTTTTATATATGACTTTAGGACTGAATATCTTCAAAGTACTTTAAAATGCGAATCAGAAGTGGAAAACTTAAAGAGCAGCTAAATAACAGGACTTAAAATATTTTACTTTAAAATATGCATGCTTCTAATACGCATTTGTTAATGGTTTGATGAGGACAGATGTGAAATCAGAATGCTTATGGGTCCCTCTAGTGGTGCGAAATGCTAGATAATACTTTCAGATTTTTCATAAACAGAAAATTATTTGTATCCTGGAAGACCTTAGAAATATGGTTATAATTGGCATGTGAACTTGAATATTTCTTTCAAATGTATATATTTACAGGTAGTGGAAACTTTCAGATGTTATGTCAGGTTTGGTGATGGTATCTGCTGTGGAAAAATGATAAATGTTTAGTTATGTTTAATATGGAAAAATTGTGAGAGATTGCTTCCATGAAAATAAGAGATTTGCTTGATTTTTTTTTTAAGGAAAAAACCTCCATCTATGCACCTCAGACATCAGGTTTCACATTCAAACTTAAAGATCCATCCACTCAAATAATTTTTTTTTAGTTCCTTTTTCTGTTAGTGGCAGTGAGACCCGAGATCCTCAGTTAAGCTCCTTCTATTGATAATAGCAAAATTCACTGATTTTTATAATGGATAATTTCCTATTTACCTTTTGGGCTGTATCAGGGAAGAAATGGAGATATCATTCTTATGCTGCATACTCTTGTTTTGACCAGGACCCCATCAGAGGCTGAGTCTTTATTGTTGCATTAAGAAAAAGTTGAAGCATTTTGCTAGAATTTAAGGTTTCTATTAATAAAAAATTTAAACCAAACCATAATTAAGTTGTCATTCTTCTTTTTGTTGTCTGTCGTTGCTAGAAGAAAGATGCAAAAATTCTGAGTATAAATATACCAGTGTAATATGATTTTGAAAGTGATTGACACTTGTCTTTTTCTCTACTTATTTTGTATTTTATTTCAGGATGAGAAAAATAAATATTTAATATCCCTGTGAAATGTGATAATTTTATTTTTTTTAGGTTTTCATGAAGTACACTTAAAAGATTGAGAGTGGGAAGAGAGATTAAAATAAGTGTCTTGGAATACAGATGAAATCTGTTGCATGAAGACTACTTACATTATTTTCTTATGCTGTATATGCATAACATTAGTAAAATAACTGATGTTACTAAATACTGTGGTTGATATTCTAACTTTAAGTAGGGCACGAAGAGTTAAGAAGGGAAGAATGTCACAGGAGAGCTGCTGTTGACTAGGCATAAAGGCAAATGGTTTCTGGTTCCTTGCACCGAAGGCAAGGAACTTCTGAATGCTGTAGCTTCCTTCTTAACATGCCCAGCATCTTGACTTTGCTTTCATTCCATTTCAGTTCTCAAGGCTGTAAATGTCATATACGTTTATTTTCTCATTCTAATTTGTCCTTATACTGAACTCCAGTTCATAACGAAACTCCAGTCTGCCTCCTATGAGCGTGGAGAGAAATCCTAATTACCTGTCCTTCTCTCTTAAGAGCGAATGGTCACTGTTGGGTGTTGGGAAGGCATTTAGCACACTGAAAGCTCCAAATGAAAGGAAGGACGTTTGGGCTGGGAGGAGGGATGTTTCTGCATCATGCTTGTCCTTGAGCAAACGTAATACACTCTTCACCACCTTTCCCTTATAAATACATTATTGAACCTTCCTTTGGTAGAGTCTCTCAAATTAGCATCTTGTTTTGTGACTCATGGTGGAAGAGGGTAGGCTGATGTTCTCTTATTAATCATGCATATAAAGGGAATGAGTTTTTCCACTTGTGCCAGGAGGGAAATACCAAGTTTCCATTGCACAACTGTATCATTCAGTTTACCAGTCCTTCCCATGAACTTGTTGTTACTGGTCTGACAGTACCATAAAGCAGTTGATTTTTGTATCCTTCATAATTTATCTGTGAGGAAAAGGAATCTGCAAGCATAGGTGCTATCAGTGTTCCTGCAGCTGAAGAAACTGTTTCTTTTTTCCCTCTCACCCTTTCCCCCTCCCCCTCCTTGAAAGGTAGCTATTTTCTTTTTCAGCCTCCCTTTTAAATTAATTACCTGTCAAACCTCCACATCTGACTCACCTATTCTGAATTGTCCCGTAGCAAACGTTTAGCTGTTAAAGAGAGAGCAATTTACTTTTTTGGTTGGCGTAGTCTTCTTGAATTAGATATTCTGGAGCCGCAGAGGGCTCTTAGGGGTCAATGTTTCTTTTCTCATTTGGAAGTTATTCTAATCATTGGAGTTATTCTGATCCTTAGTTATTCTAAATGACAGGATGTTTGGTCAATTTGTTATTACATAATGGATTATACATGGCCTATTTTTATATATACACACAAACACACACACACACACACGGTCTAGTGGAAGGTGTCCCTGCTCATGGCAGGGGGGTTGGAACTAGGAGATCTTTTAAGGTCCCTTCCAACCCAAACCATTCTATAACACATGTGGAATAAACAGTAGTTCAAAGGGAAATGCAAAGCCCTGCCCCAGGGGAGGGACAGCCCCAGCTGGAAAGCAGCCTGGCAGAAAAGGACCTGGGTGGTCCAGGTGGACACCAGGTTGAACATGAGCCAGCAATGTGCCTTTGCTGCAAAGAAAACAAATATTATCCTGGGCTGTATTGGAGGAGTAATACCAGCAAGTGGAGGGAGGTGATCCTGCCCCTTCATTCAGCACTGGTGAGACCACACCTGGAGTATTGTGTCCAGGTCTGGGCTCCCCAGTACACAAGAGGGACATGGATGTACTGGAGAGAGTCCAGTGAAGGGTCAGGAAGATGATTAAAGGGACTGATGAGGAAAGGCTGAGAGAGCTGGGACTGTTCAGCCTGGAGTTGAGAAGGCTCAGGGGGATTTTATCAACGTATATGAATACCTGAAGGGACAGTGCAAAGAGGATGGAGCCAGGCTTTTCTCAGTGGTGCCAGGACAAGAGGCAGTGGCACAAACTGAAACATGGGAGGTTCCCTCTGAACATCAGGAAACACTTTTCACTGTGAGGGTGGCTGAGCACTGGCACAAGTAGCCCAGAGAGGTTGTGGGAGTTTCAATCCTTGGAGGTCTTCAGAAGCCACCTGGACATGGTCCTGGGCAATGTGGTCTAGGTTGCCCTACTTGAGGAGAGGAGTTTGACCAGATGACCTCCAGAGGTCCTTTCCTACCTCAACCATCCAGCAAAGCTGGGATGAAGTAGTCTTTGTTGTTGTTTGTTTGAATTACATCAGCTGGAGCAGAGGTCTTTTTTTTTTTTAATAAAGGGGAGAAAAAGTAGGATTACTGTGTCAGAGCTGTGGTTCACAAACGATATACGAGCTGATGATAATTTGGAGAGTTAAAAATATTTTTAAGAATAGTATCTCAATGGCATGTTACAAAGTAAAGAGTAATGACTGTTCAGCTTCACAGAAAACGGAGTAATTCGTTTGCCTCTGTACCCACATCATCATCAGAAAAAACACTGAAGCTAAAATATGTGCAGCCCCTCACAAATGACTTACGAACACAAATTTAGGTTGAATGCAGGCCTGTTCTGCCAAATTAACACATTTCTGTGTTTTGTTGTGTGCTTTGCTGACAAAAGCTGTTGTTTTACTTGTATTACCTACGTTATACTATTTTGCTAAAGATTAACAGGTGGCATCTGTGACAGACTTACTTGTAGCATGACAACAAAGGCAGATTTTTGTTAACTATAGATCTATAAAAGGCTACTTATGATCAAGAAAACTATATGTACTTCCAGAAGAGTGCTGATTTCTCTTACTTAAAATATTTCATTTTACTGAGATTTAGTGAAGTTCCTGGATTTTGTACGTGACTTTGTGGGCGTTTTAGATCATTTTATGTCTGAAATATACCCATTTAATTTTATTTCAAACCTAGCGATTTCTGTTCTGAAATTTGGACTTTAAGGGAATGGATCAAGATTGAGAGGGAAAACTTCCTACCTGAAACCTACCCTCTGGTAACAGGAGCACCTGTGTTGCTCCTGCTTCTCTCTTCTGCAGGCTGGCAGTGCTCAGGCTGGAACCTCATGTAACAAATGTGACTGGAAGTATTGGTAGAGTAATGCAGCATGTCAGAATCCATTTATTTGCCTGCTGTATGCATGAATGTTGCTTTATAAGCAACCTGTATGGTATGTAGCACATCCGCTTACGTAACTGGGAGATAGATATATATAGATATATATATATTATACATACCAGTGTCTCCAGAGGAAGTGCCCTTGGCCTTAAGTATGGTTACTTGAAGAAAGATATTTCTTGTGAAGTTGTCTGTGTTAGCCCTTTGAAACTGATGGGAGCTTTGGTATCTTGAAGAAGTGTTTCAGGCATGTCTGAAAGAATATTCCAGGGTTTTGTCACTTTAATCTCTGTTGGCACAGACTGTTGATGTGATGTGCTGCTGCATTTGATTGGATATTGTATGTTTGTGCAATTGTCAATTCTGTTCAGAGGTGTTTTATTAGTATAGATTGAAAATTAATATATTAATCAGTTAATGTAGAACAGAAAGTACATTGGAACTTCTGCATGGAGAAGAATTTATATGGATGAAGATTTATTTTATGTAGAATTAAACTGCTTTCACTAGAAATCACTGAAGTTTTTAATTGAGGTTGTTAATAAGACCTTCGCCTGCACAATATTTTAGACAGACTTTAAGAACAAAAAATATAAGTGCTTACTTCACCAGTTTCCAATATACCTTGTTCTTGGAAGGGCAAGAGGTCTGTACTACAAAGTTGGGCTCATGTTGGTTTTGAGGATCTGCACTTTTGGAAAATACATGTTTGCATTGACTTCCTTACTTAATACCTTTTTTAAAAAACAAAACAAAACAGAATAAAACCAAACATAAGTAATTTTGGGCAGAATGACGGAGTATGAAGATTATTCACTGTTGGTTATATAAAACTGCTGTTGGGGGTACTGCTGAAAAGAAAGTAAAGGGCAAGTTTGGCCTTACGTATTTCAGAATGAAATTACTTGTCCCACTGCAAAGAAACTGTAGCTATGTATAGTTGGATCTTCAGGTTTCTAAAACACTTCAAGCATATCAAGTGGAATTGAACATAAGCTGCCATCAGTCATTTGAATAAATCAGTTAACCTAATGAGAGTCAAACAAAACGTTTGTGTTAAACTTTGAAAACAGACTAAAATAATTTCTGTAGTGTTTTCACTGTACTGGGAAGGGGAATTACTTGTGCTGTGAAAGTAAATGTGGTACGTGTTTGGCAGAGGAGAGGTTCTGAGCATAATTATCTGCAAAAGCACCAAAATCACTTGAGTGTGATTAAAGCTTTGCCAGTAACGTTAAGAGAATTTCTGAGATTGAAAATCTTTGTAAAAGTTATTTGTACGTGCTCAAAACCTACTTGTAACTCCTGTATCAGCACACAGTTACTGATATTCTCTTGCTGGCGTGCATATCTTGTACATGGATTGGAATGAGAGCAGTTTCCAAAAAGAACTTTTTTGGAATACTGTGTGTGTTTTTACACAATTTCCATAGTATTTCTGTCCTTTCAATAACAGAATTCTTTAAAAAGATAAGTTTCAGGTATGATTTAAATACTTGTTTTTCTTCACAGGATCCTTGCATAGAAAACTTCCTTTTCTAAGCCATGGCTCTGTACTCCTATTAACAAAAATCTCTGAGGCTGAAACATTTGATAATTTAAAAAAAAAATAAAAATTGCAGCACCTTTGTTGTTCCAAACTTCCCTGAACTGCCTTTTTTTTTGGTAAAGGTTTATTAGAAAGAGTATTTATTTTCTTGTTTTTTTGTAGCAAATTCTGAAATAGAGGTGTCTGTATCTGCAAGAAATGTGAGAAGGTTGCTTAGTTTCCAGCGATACCTGAGATCTTCCCGTTTTTTCCGTGGTATCACTGTTCCAAATTCTTCAAACATTTTAGATGATGATTATAATGGACAAGCAAAGGTTGGTTACTTGATTTTTTAATTATTTTTTTAAGTATGTTTTTTAAAATGTTCACTATTATATAGTTGTACCTTATGTTATGAGATGGTACAGCCACATACAAATTTTAAGCATGTATTTTTTATATATGTGTGTGTTTGTGTGTGTATATATATATGTTTATATCTAATAAAGTCCAGACAAAATTACCTGATTCCTAACAAACTCTTTCACCTCCAACAGGTTGACTGGGATGATTTTTAGAGCTTATATGGCTAGCAGTTTTTTTAATAACTCTAGTGAATGAAATGACTGGAAAAAAGTGAGGAAAGAAAAATGTAACTGTATCTAAGAGACATAATGGAGCAATTTGGACAACTATTACCCCTCCTTTTCCTTTTTAGTCTAACCTCATTACTGAACATCTGAAAGAGTGACTGACTACTATTGAAAATTCAATAAAGTGCCTACAGGGATTTATCAGGCTATTATTATGCTGCACTGACTTTTTCTTTGGTAGACAGTTCTTCTAGAAAAGAAAAGTGTGATAGCTCTGATACAGCTGCGCTGCAGTAAAACGTACTGGGAGGACGGGCAGTACTAGAGGAGTATCAGGAACAAAGGATGGATAGAGCTGAAGGGGAGTGAGTAGGCAAAGTTAACAGGTTATTCAAGATCCCAAAGGCTGTGTTGTCTTAATGATTATGTGTAAAGCTTCTTGTTCATAATGGTGAGGCAGAAAAGGAGTACGTTTGTATAATGCAACATATCCATACAGTACATAACCAGGCTGTGGTGTAGGAAGAACCCAGTAACCTAGAGAATGTATTCTTTAAAAAATGCACATTTAATTAAACAGCAGAAAGGTCTTGTTAATGCTGTTTGTTTCTTCTGGTAGCTGAGTTTTAGTGACTGGTGAAGAAGAGCTAGAACATAGTAATTGGATCATAAAACAGCTCTGCCAATCTAATGAGAATAGGAGAAGGCCAATATCCGTTGTAAAATGTGCTGAACAGGTATTTCTCATAGAGATAGGGGAAGCAAGGACTGTGACTGCCTAGATATTATTTCTCTTCTGTAAACAACAAGGGAGAGAAACCAAGGTGAAGGACTACACAGAGATTAACTACTAGTTTATTGCAAAAATTCAAAGTGGAAGAAGTCTGAACACAGTTACTCTGACACACTGTTTTCGTTTTTAACCTAATTGTTTTAAATTTTATTTCTTTTAAGAAATTGACTAAAAGTTGAAGGGAAATTTGAAGCCAGTGCTGTCAAGACACATTTTGCATTCCAGTTTTTCAATTTGCAACATACATTTTAAAGTTTTCAAGTAATCAGACATATTTAATTATTATTTTAATACTGTTTATTGTATATGGAAATCCTAAGACTTGTATCAGTCTCTGAAATCTTAAATACTTCTCTGGGCTATGGGAAGATAAGCATATACTGAGAAAAAGGTGCCAGCTTTTGTGTTTTCTTGCAGTGTATGCTGGAGAAGGTTGGAAATTGGAATTTTGATATTTTTCTTTTTGATAGACTGACAAACGGTGAGTTTACTTTTCCTATTTTATTTGTGTTTTATCTCTTAGCGTAACTTAACTTTTGCTTTGACATTGTGGTATGTGATTGTTTGCTCAAAAACACATATTTCATTAAGTAGTACTTTGATTTCATAGTCTTTAATCTAAATCCTAGTTTGCCTGGCCAGTCTGTTCAAATGCTGTCACTGTCAGTACTGATAACAATAACTAATTTGTAGTAGAGGACCTTCTTGTACTATGTAGGTTGCTGTTCTCTCTTTTATCATAAGCAGTAATTTGGTATCTATTAACAGATAATTTTGCTAATTTAGTCTTTTCTTTTTAAATTATGGAATGCTGATTTTTTATATGGTTGTGTCCAAAAAGTCAGTTACATTGAATAAGTATTTTTATGATAAATTTTATGTTAGGTAGAATAGTCCTATTGCTTTACAGTACCATAAGAAGGCAAGGTGGTGTGAATGCATTATAATTATTATATTTACCAGAATACCTAGAGAATTAGGAGCTGAGCAGACAGAAGCTGTTGTACATGTGGCTTGCACAAAATAAAAAATGGAAGAAAAGGTTATGGTTAGTTTTATGCAGTCATTACAAATAGTGGTAGGAACTCAAGTAGTTGCTTTAAAAAAAAAAAATCAAAGTATTGGTTAAGTTGTGGATAGACAGTTAGAAAAGATCTGTAAATGTGCTGGAAAGGAAGAAGGAGGGCTGCTGCTGCAGATAGAGTGAAGTTCTGTATTATAATCTGCAGCAATGGAAGCCAAGTTTTGAATAGAATGGAAGGAGATGAGGGAGTCCAGCAGCAAGGCAACATTTGTGCCAGTGTGGGAAGTGAATGGAGGGCAGCTCTTGCAGGTTTTACATTAGTCAAATAGAATTAGTAGCAGAGATGCAGTTGGTGTATTTAAAGTTGGCAAAAGGAAAGAGAAATGAAGTTCAGAAAGGAAAATTCAGTGCCGAAAAATAATTTTCTCTCCTGTTGAAGGGATGCTTAGCTTAATCTAGTGTAAAAGTAATATCCTCACAGTTTAGTACAGAAAATGGATATAAAAAATGAAAACAGTGAGGATTTTTACAAATAGAATGTTTATCTAGATAGTGATAAACTTCAGACTAGATAACTGAATGAGAAAAAGCTATGTGAGCAAGGTAACTTGTTTGTAAGCATAGTTTATTTCATATTAGTTTATCAGATGAGAGTAACCTGAAATCATCCTTTTTATACGAGGCCCTCTCTACCTTTTAAATACGCTTTTAAAAAAAATAAAAATATTTTAGATACTAGCAGTACAGCTTCTATTGTGCTATAGTGGATCCTTCCTACACCATCCTTTTTGCATCCTAATTTAGTGATTTTAGGAGGACATTTTGAACAGGCAGTCTTCTTCTTGAAAGTTTGTAAGGGGAGAATGCTGTATATAGACCCCTGCTTGATGAGCTATGCTGGATGAGCCTCTAAGAAAGAAATTACTTGGTAAATGTTGTTTGAAGATTTGTGTGTCTTATTGTGAGGAAGTGGCATGTATATGTGAATACATTAAACCCAGTAATAAGCTAGATTTAGCAGAAATTTTTGTCCTTTTGTACCTCAATTTCTGTCTGTGCTGGGTTCTTCAATTCCTGCTAAATGAAGATTGCCAGAGTCAGTGTACCAAAACTGAGTTATCTGCCACTGCATATTGTTTGCAGAGTAAATAACAGCCAAGCTATTTGCTAAAACATTTGCAGGCTATTTCTCTGTCTTTTTACAGTTTTACTACTGCAAGTGATTATAATGTAGCTATGAGTAGGCGAAGTATATTGTAAGCTTGGAATAGTATACATTTCCTAGAGAAACTTAGAGCTTTTTTCTTTGAGTTCTGGGTGAAATAAGGAGTAGTTTAGCAAAATACATACTGAAAATAAGAGATGGCATATGTACAATGTATGCTAATCAGTAGTGTTGGCTAGCTTTTTTCTACACCTAATTATTTTTGTACTTGGCTTTAAGCTGTATCTCTGTTTATAAATATCATGATGCAACATACCACAAAGTTGAATACCATTGTAATGGGTTTGCATGTTGAAACCTGTTGCTCTTTTAATGTTCAATAACTTTTTCCCCCTATCAGTTGACAGTGGACAGTTGGTGATTGTGTTAGAACTATGCAAAAACACTGGTGTTTAGTCCTAGAGGAGGTAGCTAATGGAATGTTGTCATGCAGTAAGATTGAAATATGTATCATAAATTGGTGTAGAGAAATTTGCTTATATAATTTTTGTGACCAAATTGTTTGAAATAATGTATTTCTTATTAAAGAGTCACTGATTTCATGGCTTCCAATGAATTAGTATTTTTGTCTTATTTTTAGGAAACAGTCTAGTGAGCTTAACCTTTCATCTGTTTAATCTTCATGGACTAATTGAACACTTCCAGTTAGATATGATGAAACTTCGTAGATTTTTGGGTAAATACAGCTTTTTATTATGATGAATATTGCTGTTTATCTGTATTTTTATACCTTAACTGAAGTGCTGGTTACAGTTTAGCAATAAACTTTGAAGAGTACTGATGCAGACCAGATCATGCAGTGATTTTAAATTATATTGATTGAGACAATCTCTCAAAGTTTCTACGAGTATCGAAATCTCCATCTTAAATCCAGACAAGTATTAACAAGTTTAGTAGTTTTGTAGAAAATGCTGTATTGTATTTATTAAATCTAAATGTTCAGGAATATATGTGACATTGTGTGACATTTTTATTGGGAGAGGCTAGACAGCTCCTTTCTTTGTTCTCATTTGCAGTTCTCTTTTAATCTTAATTCCCGAGGTTCATGGTACAGTTTCTTAACTGTACTGGATATGCCAGCTTGGCCATATTTAATGGTGCCAATTTGATGCTCTCTCTTGCTTGCTCAAACTCTCCTACAAATAAGCACTGTACTCTGGGCAAACTTTCTCCATAGTCAGAGTGCAAGACATTTTTACTCGAATGTTTAGGCCTGCAGCACTGGAATGCTTCAATGGAAAGAATTGTAAATATGATGTAGAATATTCAAACCAAGTGGTACTTTCATATGACAGCTGTGTGTCTTTCTGCATCCCCAAACCACAGACAGATGCTGGTGTGAGGCTTCCTTCAGTTCTTCTGTGACAGTGCCCTTAATTTAATTTTGTGGAGTGGGATGCTTTTTTTTGACTCAGCAGAGGAAACAAGTATCTGGTCCCTTTTAGCAGGTTTTCACAGTTTCAGAGAAAACAATTTTGTGGTTAGAAAGCTTGCAATTTAACAGGGCAGAAATCATATTTGGAAGGCTTTTCTCTTCTTTCAAATAGGGGAATGTTTTTTGTTTTCATCATTTAGTTTTCTTACAGCTTTAAAAAGGTTTCAGTTCTGTCTTGCATTTCATGGTGTTTTAAAGTGGACTCAATTTCTTCCAGCTTCAAAAAGGTAGATCAGCTGACCTGGAGGACTGGTATATTGGAATGTGAAGAAAATAATTATAGGAATCTGGTCTTAAGCTACTCAAGTTGTAACTGAGTGTGTTTTGTCTTTCTTATTTTGCTTATTTCCTGGATAGCTGAAGTTTAGAAAAAGACAGCACTTGAAATGAAAGATGAGTTAGGAGTGACTGGATTAGTTAAATGGTTATCAAGAGATAACAAGAGTCTTAACTACATATGACTACTCAAAGCCTTAAGTCACTAAAATGAGATTAGACTTGCAAGAAGGCAAAATTTTATTCTAGCTTTGAAATTCATCACCTTTCCCTTTTTGTTAATGCCTTCTACTTAACAGAAGTGAGAAGAATATTTCTTAGCTCTGTTCTGGCCCATCTGTCCAAACAAGGAACCTTTCTTCCAAATATAGCTTCTTAGCAGGAACCCAGTTAATTCTTTTCTTTTGCTACCTCTTATACCCTAGTCCAAAGTAATCTGAAGATCAAATTCCCGAAAAACTAGGACAGCTCAAGTGGTCCATAGTGCCACACAAAATTAACTTTATTTGAGAACTTTCTGGAATCTTTTTAAGGAGAGAAATCTGATTTTAGGATCTCAACATTTTATTTTTGTGTATATCTATCTATATCTCCCATATGTATGTGTGTGTGTGTATATATACATTTGTTTATACACATACACAGTCTTTCTGTGACTTCCAAAAGTTACTTGGAGATCTGTGTCCTCCTGTTGAGTGTTTTCAAGTTCTTATTGCAGACCTAACAGGAGGAGAAAAAATACGAACTACTGCGTTCCTGGAAACACAGGGTTGTTGTGCCATTCTAGTTATGGCAAACTGCGACCAAAATACTACCCTAGGTCTGCTTTATTAAAATAAGAGAATTGTAGACTTCAAGGTAGCTGGACTAGCCTATGACGCCACAAAAAATTGAGGATTAAGCCAAGGACATCCTCATTCATGCACTGAATGTGAGGAATAGGTGAAAGGCAGTTCTACTGCAGGTTAATAGAGCTTGCCAGTGCTTATTTTCATTATTTTCCATATGAGGTGTCAGCCATGCATTGAGTACTACTGAGATTACACAGTGGTTACAATATTTTAACTTTTCATGAGCCACAGCTCTTCACAAATACCATGACAGTAATGCTCTAACATTACAGTCACAATTACATGGAGGGTACTGGCTTGTAAACCAAGTAGGAAAAGAGGCTGTGATCATGTTTGAAAGGGACTGGGAGACTGTAGTCAGCCTGGAAAATGTTCTTTTGAGATTTGCTTGAAAGACCTGATGTCGTATCAGGCAAAACTTCATACTTTCATTGCTGGGCTTCAGATCTTCTATCCCTCCATCCTTTTTAATTTTATACATACTCAAGCTAATGTGGATGTCCTCTGAAGTATTCTACCTATGATGTTTAAAGACAGCCAGGAAGATGGAGGAAAGCAAGAAGTTAAATTAAAAATATTAAGTCTAGGAGTGGTTAGTCAGACCATCATCTAAATGAGATTCTTTTCTAAATTGTGTATAGGCTTAAGTTTGCCTGAGTACAAGTATGAGAAGATGCCTAAACTATGTAGAGGTGGCTTCCCATGACCACTCTCCTAAAGGGGAAAGAAGAGCACTTCATATGACAGGAAAGCAGTGCCTAATTCCTCTGATCCTGTCTGTTTTCAAGGCATGATATGAAGTCATCCTGATGCTTTGGTAAATAGTATCATCTTCATTTTGTATTCCAGGTTGCCTCAACATTCAGGCAGGCTAGATAATCAAGGGGAATCTTTGCTGGGAAGTTCTCAAAATTAAAGTATATCAGATTATATATTGATTTCAAGTTGTTTAGTTTTGCTCTGAGATGACTTTACATGTAGTTGATTTCCTTTAGAAAATACTGTTTCTTCACATAAAAATCTTTTATACCTGTGTCTTGGTTCAACTGACGATTTATTGACTTTGATGCTTTTACGTGTATTTAACTTGTGATATTGCATATTTCTATGCCTGACAAGGACATTTAAAATGGTACTTGAAAAAATTGCTTTTTTACTTAAATATGAATATTTGTTATTTTCCTGCAGTTATGGTTCAGGAAGATTATCACAGTCAAAACCCTTACCATAATGCAGTTCATGCTGCTGATGTGACTCAGGCCATGCACTGTTACTTAAAAGAGCCCAAGGTAAGGGGGCACTCTCACTTTCATGTGTACATGCAGAAATATATGTATTTGTGTGTGCGCATAGAAATGGCTTGTGTGCACGTATATACCTATGTTTATCCACATACAAACACTTTTTATTAAAAACAAACCAAAAAACACAACAAAAAACACTTTTGAACACAAAAAGGCAGGGAGTGACTCTCCATGTTGCTCATAACATGGGTTCACACTTAGCAGTATGCTTTTCTTTTCCCCCTGTCTGAGCTGGCATTGTCTTTGCCGTGACTTCTTGTTGAACCAGAGTAGGGAATTGATTAAGATCGCAGTTGTGTAACACAGTCTTGTGTCCCAAGACATACACATGGAATTGCAGCTTGAGTCAGAGCTGGCAATAATAAACCTGTGTGTTTGGGGTGTGGGGGGTTTTTTTGTTTGATTGTTGTTTGGTTTTTTGTTGGTGGTGGTTTGTTTTTTTTCCCCCCAGAAACTACCATTACCTTTGCTTTGCTCATTTAATGGATAGTATGCTTCTGCTAGAGGCACTTTAAAGCAAAACATTAGGAGTTCTCTTTGGCCTTTCTTCCTAAAAAAAAAGCAGTGTGACAGACCTTAAGGAGCTGAGCTAGTTGAGTTGCGTGTTTCTTATTGGCCTGCTGGCACTCTGCTCTAAGTGATGCCTTAAGACAATTTCAGGGCTAAATCCTGCACTTCTGTATTAAATTGAAAACTGCAGTGCTCTCTAGGCAGGTGAGACAAGTTGCCTACTTTGATGCAGATTATCTCCCATCTGGTATTCTCTTGGATAGCACAGCTCTTTATTCTGCTTCTGAGGAAAAAACAACTAAGTTCTGGCTCCGTGGATGTTTTTCAGAGGCTCTTTGCCCACTCCTCCCACTCAGTTTCTCAGTGCTGCTCTCAGATCAATCGCTGGTGCAGTGAGCCAAATCAGAGCTGATACATGATACAGAGCTTTTCTTATGGCATGCAGTTTGGAAGCTCTGGGCATTTTTTATTTAATACTCGTGATGGAAGTTTTGTAATGCTTCACATACAAGTATAGACTTTGGTTTTTTAGTAACATACACTGGTTCTCTTGCACCAAAGTACCTTATAAACATGTGAGGCATGAGAGATGAGAAGTGCAGCAGGGAATGTAAACTGCCCTCACAGGGCATTAGCTGCATTTTACTTTTGTGCGGGCAGAACTGTCCTCTCCGTTTCAGTGCAAGCTAGACTTTAGTGCTGAGTTTAACTCACAAACCTCACAACCAGAAGTACCAACAGCTATGAGCAGCAAAAGTCAGTCTGTGCAGTTTCATGCCGAGTTAATCGACATGCACTATTTCTTGAAAGTCCTTTTGGCAGATTTTCCTCCTTTGGTTCTTTTCCTGGTAATATAATTTTGTGTTAAGAGTAGAAATTAATTCTGAACATTTCTAAAGTCTTCCAGAGCATTAATTTCTTCTTTTTAAGATTAAAGGTGTTTATGTTTTTCAAATATACTCTGTATGCAAAGCAGAACTGACACATACAGACAGACCTGGTAAATGAGATAGCAGCAAATTCTTAAAATTAGCTCTCTTTTACAGGAGCTGGCTAGAAATGGTACTTTATTACCAGCCAGAAGGTAGCATTTTGTGTGCCAGCACCTGTTAAAACTGAACCTTCCCATTCAGAAAGAGTAATGCTTAAACCATTGTTGAAATCTTGTAGCTTTTGGGGGGTAATACTGTGAAAAGTCAGTGAAATATTAGTTTTACATTATTGAAATTTTCTCTGAGTTTTTATTGGCTGTTAATTACTAACAAAAATGCAACACATGCACTTTTTCTGAGGGCATACCTGCATTGCTAACAGAATTACGTGTGTTGTTATTATCTTACAGCTTTCCAAATCTTTAACTCCATGGGATGTTCTGCTCAGTTTAATAGCAGCTGCCACACATGATTTGGATCACCCAGGTGTTAACCAACCTTTCCTAATTAAAACAAACCATTACTTAGCAACTTTATATAAGGTAAGAACAAAATTGGTTGTTTTGTTAAAACCAGGTTTGGAGAATGCCTGAGGAGTACAGAAAAGGGAGTGTAAATTCTGATGTGTTTAGGTAGTGGTGGGTTTGAATCCAAACATTGTTTCCATGTCACTGGGATTTAAAAAAAAAAAGTGCAAGCTAACAAAGTGTTCAGGAGTTTTTAGTTTTAACCTTCTTGGAAAGGGAAGAGAAAAATAAAAGAAAAAAAAAAAGGAAGGAAAATAAAACACCACCCCCAAAGCCCAACAAAACTGTCTGGTACCACTTGTAGTACATAGCCCTTCAGTTTAAGAAAAAGTCATTGGTTGATACTGTAATCCCCTTTTCATTCACAGAATACCTCAGTATTAGAGAACCATCACTGGAGATCAGCAGTGGGGTTGCTGAGAGAGTCTGGTTTATTTGCACATATGTCATTAGAAAACAGGTATGTTTATGCAAAATAGTATAGATTAGTTTAAGATGTAAGCAAACTGTCACTTAAGTAAGACAGCCTTGCGAAACGAGCTAAATTATTGCATGGCAATTCTGAATACAAAGCATAGATTGTGATCTATTTTAAGAATTCCCAGATACCGTGGTGTTGGAGTAGAGCAGTTCATGGTGCAATGTGATATTTGGAAAATAACAGTTATTGTGAGCACACTCAACTAAGTGCATTCATGTAGTCCAGCACCTGTTTAGATTAAACTTAGCAGCCTTTTCTCATTCTGACACTACAACTGTAGTTTAAAATAGACTCTCTTCACCTACCTTAACAAGAAATAAGCTTTATACAATTAGTTTGTGCATTTTTAAGGGAAAAGGGCCGGGGGGCGGGGGAGCTAAAAACTGTTGTAGTCTTCCTGAAAGCTGACAATGAAACATCCTGATACTCCCGTGGATGTTGTAGGAATTTTTCAGAGAGGGAAAACTAACAAAAAAAAGAAACAGTTCAGTGAAAATGCTGTTTATAAAGCTTGTGAGTTGTATTTGTATAATAATGAATATGATAGAGACATGTAAATCTAGTGATGACTGCTGTTCTCAATTGTTATGTTTTTTGAAAGTTTGGTATCACTAATTTCAGGCAGCTGATGGAAAGCCAGATAGGTGATCTCATTCTTGCCACAGACATCAGTCAGCAAAATGAGTATCTGTCCATGTTTCGATCCTATTTGGATAGAGGAGACCTATGTTTAGAGAATGCAAACCATCGTCACTTCATTTTACAGGTGATCTTTTTGGTAATATCTTTGAAAACAGCATTTTAACATCAAAAATCATTTACTTGAAATGCTAAATACAACTTCTTCCAGGCTATCTCCTACTTTCAGAAGTGAAGTAGAAATATATTTTAGTCATTTTGTTTCATTGCAAAAAGTTTGTTCCCTCCACTTTATTCTCCCCCTCTTAAAACACTTCTCCCAAGTGATGATGTGTGTTGGTAAGTCTGATAACTTCGAGCTGCTAAACCAAGGAGAGTTGTTTCCAAGACAAGGTTTAGTTCTTCTGATGACTCCAGTGCGGTCTCAGAACTGTGAAATGCTTTGTCAGAACCTATTTCAGGAAAGGAAAGCACTGTTGTTGTGAATCAGTTTGCAGCTGTGCTTGAGTGAGGTTTAGCAAGCTTTAAAAACAAAAGCATTGAGAGTCTCTGTAGAGAAATTTTTACTATTAGGTTCATACCCTGGACTATAAAAGAAAATGGACAGATCAGTTCAGTCCTGTGCAAACCAGTATTAAAAATGTGAACTTCAGAACCAGAAATGTGCAAAATATTGTTTGCTTACTTTGATGTTTCTTTTTCTGAATTTATTGTTGTCTCCTGTACTCGTGAATATACTAAATATAGTGCCCCTGAAATACTCTTGACTTGACTGAATGTCCATATTACTCAGAGATGATAATGAGATCTCATAGTTTCCTGAACATTTATAAAACATTGTTATAGAACATAACTTCAGAGAGAAGCACGAATGGTAGGTAGGTTTGTAACTCACAACACTTAAAATAATCTACTGTCAGGAAATAAATAATTACAGATGCTTCAGTTGGAGGGAGAGGTGATCTAACGCTGTATGTTGACTTACCAGATGGCTTTGAAGTGTGCTGATATTTGTAATCCATGTCGGACATGGGAGCTGAGTAAGCAGTGGAGTGAAAAAGTAACAGAGGAGTTCTTCCATCAAGGCAAGTAAGAGTAGAAGTATCTGTTGGTACATAATGTTTTTATACTGTGGAGAGAGCAACCGTGAGTCATAGCTGCTTGCAAATAAAGGGACTTATATTTAGGACTAATGGAGATTTGCAGTACAGTATGGGATTTTTTTATTTTCATGAGTTGTACTTCTTGCAGAAGGTTGGTATTACTAAAACTCAACAAAGAATCCGAATCTAGAATGGCTGGTTCAATAGATCCTTCAGCCTGAAAGGTGCTTCAGATGAATGGTGATGCTCACTTTACATGTCCCTAGTGGTTTCAGTAAATTATGAAATATATTCATCATGTGCCTTTAAACTTTGGCTGTGAGGCCTGTTGGTAGGCAAGTAAGAACTAGGGAGGAGATTTTTAGTTACCACGCAGTTAAGGCGACTTACATAAGCAGTTAATAAAGCTTGTAATTGACAAGTGAAGTGAATTTTCTCCATTTTTATGAAATTGTTTTAATAATAAAATAAAGTGTGCTTCTTCTTTCTTAAGGCTAGTTTAAATGACTTGAGACCTGCTAATTTGTGCGTGGATGTGATAAAAGGGGAACAGACTGCTTTATTTGGTGCTAATCATGTGAAGCCTATTCTTGGATAAAGGCGATGGGGAAACAGAATAACAAATTGCCTTCAGTGAGAAATTTCTGAGGGCTGAGCAATTCTCTTCCATATTGGTCAGGAGGGGTCTGAATTTGTCATTTCTATGGCAGTCTAGGAGGTTTTGCAAGGAAGTATGTTAATCCTTCAGGAAACTTGTGATTTGATGTTTTTTCTTTAATTATTGTCTGATGAAAAACACAAAGTACCGTTAGTCTTGCTGACAGACCTGCTTGGTTTGGGTTTGTTTTGGTTTGGTTTGTTTTTTGGGACATGGAGGAGGGAAGTAAAATGCATTCAATCAGATGCAAAATGCCATCCCTGTTAAGCAACTTGCACAACTCGCCTCTGTCAGTGTTTGATGATTTCATTTGAATCTGCACTTGATGACTTAACAGTTGTATTATTCTTTTGTTTCTTTAGGAGATATTGAAAAAAAATATCACTTGGGTGTGAGTCCACTTTGTGACCGACAGACGGAAACTATCGCCAACATCCAGATTGGTAACTGCAGTTCAATTTATTTCAGTAGATTTCCTTCAGTATGCAATTTGAAAAAAGTACCTTTTAGATACAGTTCTAGATTCTTCTGTCTTCTATTTTTCCCCCTGTGTAGTATAGTTCAGACTGTCTATAGGGTAATTTGTTACAAAATCTTTCTTTTAGAAACTGAGGTTTCAAAAGTAACTTATGTGACTTGATTGCTGATATTTAGATCCACCCCCCCCCGCCATCTTCTCCAATATTTTCCTTTATTTGGTCATTGTTGTAAAAGAAAGGAGGTTGACTTGTAATCCAATATAATGCTTTTCTTTTGACTGACTAGTAAAATCTTTTACATTTTGAGAGATTATTTTCTAAAGATGCCCTAAATATTGAAATGACTTTTTAAATGCACACTGGAGAAGAGTAGTCTGATGCATTGGGTTGGGTTTTTTTGCTACTAAATTTTATTTAAAATATTTAGTTGGCGTATTTTTTCTGTTTTGTTTTGTTTTGTTTTTTAACTTGGATGTGTTTGCTTGTTTTCAAAGGTTTTATGACCTACTTAGTGGAGCCACTGTTTGGGGAATGGGCCCGGTTTTCAAACACCAGGCTGTCACAGACAATGCTTGGCCACCTGGGACTGAACAAGGCTAGCTGGAAGGGAGTGCAGAGGGAACAGTCTGGCAGCGGTGACGATGTTGACCCCACTTTTGAGGAAATGGACTCAGACATATTACCTCAGGAAACTCGATTGTCCTGACCTCAATCCTCATGACAAAACTGCCTCTTCTCTTGGTATCTGCACGGTTGGATTAAAGGAGATACTTGCCAGCCCAAGGTTTTGGTAAAATGATGCCAGCATTATTTATTTCCAAGTTTTCCTTTGACACAGACCATTTGAACCAGAATTTTTTAAACTGCAAGATCTGAACATAGAGCAATATGCATTCGCCTCAGCTGGTTTTCGTTCGGAACCCTGTGAATATGCAAAGCACAGCAGTGACTGAGCCTTGGAGGAACAGTATGAAAGCTTCATTGTGCCCCATGGCTTTGTTTTATCGGTGAAATTTGGAATACGGTCTTCAAATCTGAGACTTGAGATGGATTGTTCCACTTTCTTGGAATTTAGCAAGACTTGCATAAATGTGTTCAAAGCATACCTTCCACTCAGCCCCTGTTTTAATACGGAAATGTGAAGTGCCCATCCTCTGCTGCCTCTGGCAAGACTCGATGTTTACAAATGTACTCTGAAACTATTGGTTCTAGACTTAACCTTTGCGCATGGCTGTGAAGGAACCACTAACTTGGGTTTTTTGCTTTTTTAAAAGAAAAAGATCAAATCTGAGACTGCAGCTCTTTGTTTCTTTGGATGCCAGAAAAGCCTCCCATTTGCCATAATTTTGTTTGTGCACTGGGAACTGAGCATTCATCATAGAGCACAGCCAAGCTTTCCTCCAGTGCTGTATGGGAATGCAGTTTTTTAACGTCGGAAAACACTTCTGAGTTGGGGAAGGGAAGGGAAGGGGTGGGGTGG
>NW_010295183.1:0-34279 GCF_000700745.2 Antrostomus carolinensis
TGTGCCCCTGAGAGGGGAGGAGGAAGAGGAGCTGGGAGTGAAGTTGAGCCTGGGAAGAAGCTGGGGTGGGGGAAGATATTTTAGTTTTTGCCCTTTTTTCTCACCATCCAACTTTAATAGGTAATCAATTAAATTAATTGTCTCTTCGTGCCCTGTGGAGGGAGGGGAGTGAGAGAGCAGCTGGGTGCAGTCTTGCAGCCGGCCAGGGTCCACCCACCACATCTCCAAAGCTGACTGCAGTGGCAGAGGGCAGCAGTGTTTTTGCACACTAAACAAGCTACTGCAGTCCATTCTGATAATCTGGGCTACCAAAATAATCACAACACAAATTATATAAAGCTAAGTAATTTGAACTCTGACCTTTTTTCGCTCTGATCTTGAGAAAAGTTTTAGGATTTGCAATAATACAAAGCTGATGTATAACATAGCTCATTCAGGTAGCAAATAAGGCCATATCACTAATGGCTGTAAAAGACTGAAACCTTTCAAGTGTTCTTGGCATTAGCAAGCAATTTTCAGGAGACAGTTTCTAGGGAATTTAACTACCATAACAGAAACTACTTTGATTTTAATAAATCATTTATCCAGGTAAGAAAACTCAGAAGCAACACCACCCAAAGAAAGAGTAAGGTAAACTAGTGACCAAGCAAAGGGAATGGAAACACTTTATCATCTATGACACTGTAAAGTTTAGAGAATCATTAGAGAAGCAGTTTTCCTTCCTTCTGGAAAGAAAAATTAGAAGTAAAGCTGTGCAGCACATGAATATCTAAGGATATAACAGGGGAAGAGGAAATTACCCTACATGGTGCATAGACGCATAGAGCAGTTGAAGCAAATCTATAAAACATAACTTACCTAATTCCTCAGTGATAAAAGACTGAAAAGCCAGGAAATGTTATAGCCTTTTAATTAGTTTGGAATTTTTAAAAGATTTTTCTTGTCCTAACTTCACACTGAACTTAATCAGATGTACCTTTCCAAGGTAATTTTTAAAGTTTTCATCAGTGAATTGAGTTACTTGGTTAACTCCATCTGTAGTTTGTAAACATTGTATTTTGCTTGAGTTTTAATCACAGCTTGTCAATATTCAGTGTTCCATAATGCAACAATCGATTTAAATTTTTTTTTATTAACTGTCTCTGAGGACAATACAGTAATCACAATTTTACACACTGACTAAACAATAATTTTATGCTATTATGATAGTTCCATCCTTATGAAGAAGAGGGTGAAATGTATGTCTGTTCAATCATTTATAGCCCTTTCCCCTTTATGTGCCTTGCCAATACTTTTACTATTTCTATTTAAAGATTCCCATGTGCAACAGTAAAAAAAATAAAAATAAAAAAATAATTACATAACTCAGATTAATAGCATTCATGTAAGAAAATGAGCTCTAAATGTGCAGAGGGAAATTGATACTTTTTTTTTTCCCTTAAAAACAAAACAAAACAACAAAAACAGCTGCAGCCTGGAGTGTTGGATAGCTTACAGTGTCAGTAGGAAACAGACTCTATTAATTTTCAGCATGTTACTGCTTAGGAAAATACAATTGCCCTATCACTGGTACCAAAGGGAAGATTTCAAAAAAGAACATAAATCAGCTATATTGGCAGTTGAAAAGTTGAAAAAAGAAACATCACAAAGATCATTGCAAGTGACTTGGGAAACAAATGATAATTTTAGAGGATTTGTAAACACTTGGAAGAGTAAATGAAAAGAGGTTTTGAAAACTGCTGATAGGAATTCATCATAATGAATTCCCAAGTTATATAAACTACATTTATTCTCTCTGATTTGATAACACTGCAAAGAAGGGACTTAGAAAAACAATACATCTTTAAAAGAGGAAGAAAATGCTGACAGCAGCATGTATGGGGCTCTGTAAGGCACTTTCAGCTTTTAGTATCTCACATGCATGAGAGAGAATTTAGCACAGAACGTATAGCTTATTGCTCATAAAAACATGTTACATTTAGAAATACACCCAAATCAGAAAAAAATCAAAACATTCCAAGTCTATAAACAGTCTCTAATTTTGCAATGGGCTATCTCAAACTTTGTAATGGCTTGAAAAAAAGTAGTAATTAAAAAATATGTGTTTGAGCTGCTGTGACATACTCCAGCACTGATATTTGGACCAGACTCTAGAAGAAGAATGCTGGTATTTGCTTCTGATCTTGGACAATTCAAGTCATTATTTTCCCATTTTAATTAATCACTTACATGCATTTGATTTTTATCTTGAAAAGTATGTTAGGATTAATTGATAAAAAGCACTTAAATTTTTACATTAAGTTGCAAAAGAAAATGATGACATTATATTTGAGATCTAAATACCTATAGAATCAAACTGTAATCCCTTCAAGTCTCAGAAGAATTTCTGAGCTGTATCTGGCTGTTTGCTATTGCAAAGTGCAAGCACACTACAACTAAAAGAAATCTACTAATAGGTGTCAGAAAGTATGGTCCCCATTAAGTCTCTGAATAGGACTAGACAGACTAGTATTATTTGAAATTACCTAATTTTACCAGTCTAAATGAAGACATCTTGCCATTTGAGTCTTCAGTTGTTCTTACCACTTCTTCTCCTCCCTAAAATGTAAGATTAGAAAAAGGATTTTGTTCACCTCCATTAACCTTTAGAATGAATCCAGAAAAATAAAATTAAAAAAAAATCTCTGTGGCAAGGTGAACAAATTTATTTATTTCCTCTCAGTAATTATAGCTGAGTAAGTCACATCCTTAGCATTTCTAGTCTTTCACTTTGAGTAGAAAAACCCAAAGACGTGATTCACAGTGGGTATTTCTTACATATCTTTTGATTCTGCATTTGAGAACTAATGACTTGCTGTCTTCAGACATCTGCTGAGACCTAATGTTGTGAAAGTCTCTGCCCAACTGCCTCCATCTTTAAGCCTCTAAACTCGTCTGGTGCTAAAGGAGAAACAGCATCTTCACCTCCCCAGCACAGGGAAGCCCTGCAACGCACACAGCTTAGTGTTCATTCACTGACTGCCACCGGCATCCCTGGAGATGCAAGAAATAGGAATTGCTCCATGCGCAGAGTATTGAAGTGCAGGATGCTAACATACATTTTGCTCACACTGATGGAGCTATGCTGAAGCAATACTTTTCCCATTGTGCCAGATCAGTTTGGCTCTTCACCTGGTCCCACGCAGACCAGTGGTCTTGGACCCAAGCACTGTCAAAACAGGGCTAGAGGGGAATCCCATGCTTACCCAAAAAAGCCTCTCCCCTTTTACCCTCAGAGCCTGCTCACTGGGCCATTTTGTCAAGGTCAAATACTCTGCCACTCTCTGTGCCTTGAAGAAATAAGGTTCCAAGTCTGAGGTACAAAATGAGGTTTATTAGGATAAGGCATTTATTGAGTAGATAACAATCACACCACCCTGCCAACAGGGACTATTCTGCTTCCACACTCCTTACAATCTACCTAGCAGGTATCACTCAGTTCCCAGGGACGTATCCTTACCTAGTGTCCCAAGTGAGGGGATATCACCAAGGTGTGGGCCAGCCGTTCCTCAGGAGTGCTGGAATCGGGCTCTCAGGGAGCGGTTTATACCCCCTTCCCCAGGGGTTTCTGTGGTCACCACCCCACGGCGTCATGTCACTGTTGCCAGGGCCCAGCACCACACAAGGTCAGGCCCCCGACCAAAGCACTGCTGCTCGGTCTGGGTCATCTCCTCATATGAACTAAACTCCTACATGGTGACAGGGCAAAGGCAGAACTCGATATCTATTTAGACATCTAATTCTATAAATTATTTTACAGGTGTTGGCCTAAGGACCCATTCAGATCTTGAATTTCCTAAGGGGATAAAGATAACAATACCTGCAGTTCTGATTTGGAACCACTACCATTTGATCATCTTGATGATCAAAATAATTCAGTAACCAGCTGCATGAACTCAGTTTGCATTTTTCCCTGTTCTCAATTTTGGATAGCAAACAAGGATTTTTTTGTGTTCTGTTACAAGAAAATTGCAAAGAAATTAACATTTCATGTTAAGCAGATAAGAAATAATTGGAAGCAAACCAGTAGTAAGTCTAACTGACATTATCAAAGGCCCAGCACAAAGAAATGAGAGGATATAATTTGTGATGCCTATCACATTTTACAAAGTGCACTACTTACCTGTTGACACCCTACTGAATGACTTATATCAACATTAGCAATTTTATTCCACTTATCTAAAAAGAATAAGCAGCAAGGTACTTAATAATCTGCTGAGGAAAAGAAGCTTCAAGCCTCTCTTGCCTTTTCAAACAGAAAAGCAACTTCGAAAAGTTTCATTGTCTTGTAAAAAAAAATAAAATAAAAATATCACTACACCATAGTAAGAAGGAAAAATACCAGCACCACCAGATCCTTAAGGTGCTTTAAATACACAGCTAATGTTTTTAATGCTTTTGTGCATTTGCAAAAATTGAAATGGGGACAATTGATACCTAATTTTGTACTAAACCGATTTAAATACGCCTAAAATCAGATTGAAGAGTTGACACTCAAACACTTGAATTAGAAAATTATTCTTACACAAATTTTCATCAAATAATTAAATCATTTTGGCAAGTGTTATGTGGGTCTCTGGTTATTTCAAGGCCTCAGGCTGCTAAATGTAATTTTTGAAAGCATTAGCAATTCATTGAACTGAGATTTATGCCTTGTTCTTCCACTCTTCAGTTTTATACAAGGACTGTTACCAAGTTCTACCTCAAACATTCTCTTTATTTAAAGTGAGGAAACATTTCCTATGGGAATCACTATATTGGTTATTATTAGGAGAAGTTCTAAAGCCAGTGCAGGTTTCATTTAAAGCAGCCTTATCTGATCTTATCAAAACTTCTACATAAAAACACCTACAAAGATATTTTACAAGGTAACAATGAGGATTCTTAATCACTACAACTAAGAAATTACTTTTTTTGCAAGTACTGAAGCATTCAAAACATGAGTCATAAGCAAGCAGCCTCAAACACAATAGTGAAGCTATCTATCAGTAACAATTTCTCCCTGTATACTCCTCTCCATGACCAGGGAAAGCAATTTACCTTGCCACCAGGTCTCAGGTAGTTGGACACCGCTTCCAGCAAAGCTCATCCTAGCTGGGTCTAGCCAAACCCTCTTTGAGCAGGAGGTTGGACTGGAGACCTCCACTCGTCCCTTCCTACCTGAATTATTCTGTGTTTTACTGCAGTGGCACTATAGATGCTACAGAGGGACTTCAGTTTCAAGGGCTCATTCAGTCACAGTGCGGTTCCTCAGGAAGTTTGAGGACACTCAAAAGCAGAATTACTTCACAAAGTTCTCCCTTCATTTGAGATCCTCAGAACAAATAGATTTTTTTTCAGATGACTTCTGTAGGTATAGGAGAGCTTGTATGATTACAGAGCTATCTCCAATACCTGATCCCAACTAGCCTCCTCTCACTGGTAGAGAGGCCCAGATCTGCCCCTTCCCTTAGGAAACAGCTTCCAGGTGTAGCATAGAAAGGTTATTTGTCTCCCAAGCTCCCACTGACAGGGAGTGGAGCTTTTATAACCCAGGGCTGTAATAGAAGTTGTGGGACAATATTTGAAAGGGAATATTTTTTAGATTAATTGTCAAGGAGACAGGAAGATAATCAGAAAAAATGCTAGGAACTGAAGATTTTTGTTGAAAAGTCACAATCAAACAGTTGTAAACACACCAGACACACTAAAACTATGAAAGAATATGTTATTAAGCAATCAAAAAGTCTGGGTGCAAAAAACATCTTGGCTGTTATTGTGCAAGCTTAAAGAACAAAACCTAAGACATATATAACAGTTGTTGCAGAATACAGCTATAGCAAGTGCTGAATCCTGCTGGGGCTCTCTCTGCAGAGTTAAGAAGTGCTTTGAGTTTCCAGAAATTTCTTGGCTGAAGACGGTCTCACCAGTATGACAACATTTTCTGTTGATAAATGTTTTTTAGCCTTGACCTAGAGTCCTGTATAAACTACATCTTCCTCTTTTGATGCCATATTTGATAAGTGAGTTTTGATAATAGACCTCTCAGATGAAAGCTGTATACTGAAAAAGGACAGTAAAAATGAATGAGAATGTTCAATTGCTAGCAACAGAGATTAAACTCATGTGGAGAGTGACTAGATAACTCAAAAAAAATCTGCCTTTAAGAGTTTTTTGCTTTTCTCATTGACATGCTGGTTCTACCCCTTAATCTACCAGTCAACTTCTGAAAACCTCCCAACAAAAGAAAACTGAATTTTAAAAATTGAGATTACACAGCATGTTTTTCACCTGCTAAATGGAATTTAAGTGCTCACTTGAACATTTTACGTAGCAGACTGTCTCACAGCAATGCTTTATTTCCCCTCAGAGATTTCTTTCAGAGTTAAATTTGACATTGACACCAAATGTCACAAAGAGAGTTTGCTTGTGTAAAATCTAAACACATCATAATCCACTTCTGAATGCCCCCCAAACACCTAGGCATTTTTGCTTTTGAAAGACAGGATATCTGTTCATTCAGATGATCTCTTTTTCTTTTAAATTATATTCCCTTCACTGAGGTCATGATTAAAACAGGTGGAAGTATAAATCCCTGCATTCAGCACCTAAGTGAGAGTCCACAGACCCTGCATCAGCAGATCGCCTGCTTCCATCTGACACAAATTATGACTTTGAGTAAGTGACTCACATGCTGACACAATTCACTTACCCAGAGCTTTGATGCCGACTAGACACACCTCAGCTTGAGCACCCACTGCTCATACTGATCTCAGTGCTGGGAGAAGTCAGCAACTTGGGAAAAAACAGATCCTCTGACCATAGTGAATTTGGTCAGCTAAAACTCAAGAAATTAGAGGTCACCTTTGGAAAATGTGGCCGTAGACTTAAGTCTCCTCAGATTCACAAAACATGAAAAAGGACTAGTAACTATCCCTATAAAATTTTTTGAACTCTGTAGCCCAGTAAATGTGATTTTTGTCATCACTAGTAGAAGTCCCTAGCCTCTGCTCTGGGGCTTCTGGGTCCTGGTGGCAATGGCCACCCCAGCTGCCTGGAGGTGAGTCACTCAAGCCTCCCCCAGGGTGAGCCGGGGCTGTGAACACCAGTCCTCTTCCCTGATCACTCTGAAAAAGAGATCATAACAAACTCAAATAGGCCTCCAAGCAGAGGAGAAAGAAGGTGGTGATATTGAGGTCATGTTTTTATTGGCAGAGGAAAGGAAGAAAGAGCCACTATGACCATCATGTGTCCTGTGGCAAGGATTTGTGGTACTCCTCCACCCTTCCCCTCAAGAGTGTGTGAAATGGCCAGCCTGAGAAACCAGTGGAGTACTCGGAGGTTAACATAACACCAACAAAGGAAAAAAAAAAAAAGACAGCTATGAAGAGGGTGTGCTTGGTTTGGGGGTTCTGTGTGGAGGTAGAGCTTTAACTGTATTATTACTGAGTCTTTTCTATATTATCTACATAATTTGGACTGCAAGAAAAGCAGCTGGACTAACTATAAATTCTTGGCTCCATATACATAGTGTGTTCCATTTTGACCATAAGATGAATTTGAATGTGATGATTCTTAAAAATGAAAACTGCTCGGTGACCGTTGTTGTGACCAGTATACATCCACAGAGGTGGAACAGGGGATTAAACAGTTTTATAATATTGGCTTAATTAAGATTAATATTGTAGCTGTGCATTAGAACTCATTCTCTTGTAGATAAATACTCCTCCAAATATTATCTATCACTTACAGTTGCTTCCTTATCAATTTGATACCCCCAAAACCAGTATTAGCCACCTTCTTTCAAGCTGCCTCCGTTGGGCCATGGACAGAAATTATCATATTGCATTATTTGTCCTACGTTGCCATTTCAGTGGGAATTATTTCTGCTTCAGGAGTTCTCATCACAGCAGTCCTCTTAAGCTAAATGTTTAATTTTGAATGCTACAATGTTAAATTATCAGTCTTAAAAACTAAGGGGATCTACAACCATCTCTTACCTTAGAAATATGTTTAGAGACCTTCAGTGAAAACAGTACATTAAAACATTCTTGTGCAGCTTGCTAATTCTTGAAAACAAGAACTATTTTCTTATTGATAAGAAGCTGTGATTGTACATAAAGACAAAAGCCAAGTCAAAGCAAGCAAACCTCTTTGCAGTGATTGTCCAATTAATTTATGTACCATATCTAAAAGGCAAATATTGCTAAGGAAATATTCAAAATCCTAGTTTTCCATGTCAGAAATAATTTTAAACAGTTTATTGTTCAGTTAATTTATTGCTCTTCTGGTTTTCAGATGGCTATCAAACCTCTATATCCAAAACAATGCTACAGTATCACATGAAGTTTTTAAAAAAAAAACAAACAAAAAAACCCACTTTCCAATCTTCTCTCAACTCCCTAATGATTGAATTAGAGCATATTTTGCAGCCTTTTCATTCACAGGCAATTAAATTAATTTTTTCCACCTGAATTATTTCCCGCAACCCCCCAAATTGCAGATTCCATTTCAGAAAAGGGTACCTAGGAGACTAGAGTATGTAGCAAAATATATCTAAGAAGGTAGAAAATACCTTGTGATGTGGAAAGCAAAGTCGAAGGAAAGCTATGAGTCTGTGCTGCTGAATTTTAGATAACCTCAGGGACATAGTTCTCAGCACAGGCTCATCAGAGGTTTTTTGTTGTTTGTTTGTTTGTTGATTCTTTCCTAAAGTGTAGATTGCAACCAAAGATGAGGAAAAGGGAAAGTCTGTGTACTGTGACTGTGATACAAAAACTGGGTTTTGTTTGTCTGTTTGTTTTAATCCATGATCTATACAATTTGACCTGCAAGATAAGAATGGTAGATTCTTTTATTCATCAGAAATTTAATCTCTGAGGATAATAATGAAGCAGAATACATATATCGAGAGAGTGGAGTCACACTAGACATATCTAGATTAATAAGAATAAAGTAGAATAGAATAATTTAATTACACTAAACTTCAGACAAAAATTATTCTAGTTCAGTAACCTTTGTATTATGTTCCACAGAAAACAAGTCTTATTCACATAGCTTAATTTCAAAATCATAAACTGCTACAAAATTGTAATACGTACTAGATATTCAATAGGTAAAACAGCGTAAAGACTCTGAATAATAAACTTTCTGATTGCTATAAATTTATTAAAAAAATAGTCGGGGACAGTAAAAAATGCAGCAAAAGATCTTTTTTAATATTCTATTGATAAAGTATGGTTAGGTGTTACATCTGATGTTTGGAGCTTTCAAAAGGGATCAAGTGTTTAATCTTTTCAAAATGGGGACTGTTGTACAACATTAACTGGAGAGAGACAAAGAACTGAAAAACGGTTCTGTTCAAGTATTCAATTGTCTTTTCATTTTTATAGTTCAAAAGTTAAAATATATATACACTGCTTCCTTTTTTTGTGTGTGTATGTGTGTGTGGGTGTGTGTGTTTAGAATAAAGGAGCAGCCTCAAATACTTTCTCAAAGAAACAGCATCATCAAATAAATACCCAGTTCAGCTGAGAGCTGAATCTTTTGACCACATACTTAGGTACCTCAGTAACAGGG
Source organism: Antrostomus carolinensis (assembly GCF_000700745.2). Lineage (NCBI taxonomy): Eukaryota > Metazoa > Chordata > Aves > Caprimulgiformes > Caprimulgidae > Antrostomus > Antrostomus carolinensis. The sequence continues at coordinate 9,598 of NW_010295183.1, forward strand.
ATTTATCAGTCAAAATATTTGAAGAAGGAGAGAGAGAATGGCATTGCAAAATTAAGCTGATTAAATTAGCCAATAAGAAACTCTTAAAAGAGGTTATTTCTGAAATCCCACCATTATTCCAGACATGGGTGCAAACTGAATTAAGTGACTTACTGAGTCTAGGACTCAGAGCCTGAATCTGTTCCTCTCTTTGACTCCTAAATTGTTCTTTGGTGTACATTGCCTGACTGATTGATACCTTCCCTTCAAAACAGAAAAGTTCCATGGCTAGGAACAGACTGATCCCGTTTCCATGCTTTTGAAAGCCTGAGGATCAAATTCATATTTTTGATATGCTGTGGTTATCTATCTAAGCAACTGTTCATTTTTGAAGCTATGCAAAGGAGTGCAAGGTGCACAGATTTTTTAAAAAAAGCCTTTCCCTGTAAATTCTGCTACTCTGATGGCATCACAGGGTAAAGTGAGTTATATCATAAACCTCTACCTATTATCATATGGTAGTGTCACAGTTGAAATTATGAATAATGTGGATAGCAGCAATCAAAGTGTTATTATATTTTAACTTTGAATCTAAATTAAAATTAAATCAAAGTTAGAAGTCTAGCAATGTCTTCATGCATTGCTTGTAAGTCACAGAGCAGAGAAGCTTTGTCTCAGTCACAGCATCATTTTTTTCTGGAAGAATTGCATTTTGTTTTCTCATTTTCACAGCAAGTACATCATGATATTTGATATTTCGTGTCAGATTTCATCAGTATGTTGGCTCACAACTGATGCTGACAGGTCGTCACATCTGTTTTCTTGTGAGAAAAGCATTTTTAACAGTCCCTCTGTCTTCTGAATTGTAGCTCATTCTTTCTGAAAATAATTAAAGTTACATGATTTAGTACTTAATGCCATACATAATCCTACAATTAAAATATGGCCCTCAAAAATGTGACATCCAGAAAAGATCTCTGAGCTGCTAGAGGAAAAAAGTAGTGCTCACCTAAACTCTGAAAAATCTTCCTTAGTTTGAAATCCAGGGCTTCTTCACACAGATATTTTAGACTCATACTTGTCACTCCTACATCACAGCCTTAATTCCTTAAAGAATTACTACTGATGCACAACAGTAGAGGAAGCTTTCTATTCTAATATCCAAACCAATGGAACTACCAGGTTCTATAGTTGGTTTCCAGATACTTGTTTATATTGGATAATAAGAGCACAACTTACTCATTTGTTTCTAGGAGGTAAACAAATAAGATCAGGCAAACAGCAAACCTAGTTAGCAGACTAACAGAGGAAGCAATCCAGACACTGTCACACATGGTACTGGCATCCTTCAGGTATGCGTGCTGTTGCTGTTACTGATGGACAGAGTCCACAAGAAGGCTTAAAAATCTAAAATGGGAGACAAAAGAGCATTATAGACATGCAAGTATGAGAACTATATCCCCAAGTGCCCTTTAACTCTCTAGACCCCTAAGGCCATGATCATACAACTGTCTGCTAGTAAAACTCCTGACATAAAGGAGTTTCAGATAGCTAGAAACAGATCTGTCAGGGCTTGAAACCTCTTTGTTTTTGCTAGAATTTCAGACACCTCCATGAACCTGTGAAAGTCAAGAAAAGTACATGACTAGAATAAAACCCCCTCTGTTTCAGAGAAGGCCAAAGTGTATATCTCAACATTACTATTAGATACTGGTATCCAGAATCTAGTATCCTTACATTTCTATTTTTACTGGGTGAAAACAATGCAATGTTCCCTCTCAAACTTACTTATGTAACCCATTTTCTACTGTCACTCCTATTTGCAAAATTTAAAGGCCAGAGATTTTAAAGTCTCTGGAGTTCTATTAATTAAAATATTTAATTCTTAATCTCCTAAAATGTGACAGATGACCTAACACAGAATGGTACAAGCAAGCAAGGAACCAAAACGCTTGACAGACAAGTTTTTCTATGAAAAAGGGAAACATGGTTATTATAGTGAATTACTGTGTTTGGAATACTCTTAAAGCAAATATAAGTCTTCTGAGTCACTACAGCAAACTGCAGTTTCTGGCATGGAAGTAGTTCTTACACCTTGGTAGAAAGGTTGACCAGTAAAGAAAAACAAATATTTTATATGCAGTGCAGCCAGGGCAGATACTACACCTCATTTACTCATATATCCCTTAGCACATTTAAAGGGGCTAAAAATATTTTCCTCCAACACAGAACACATGGTTTACTGTATTAACCAAACCTCCTCTGCCACAGAAGGCAGCAAAGAGACTAAGCTTCATATCCTCAAGAGACCATACCTTCCTCGTCAAAAATGATATATGCATCCAATACTCTCCAGTTCCATACCAGTGATTATGTGATGATGTCAAGCAAGGCGTTACCAAAAGCTACTCCCTCGTTCAACTCCTCTTTACAGTTTATTCTACCAGAGGTCAAAAAGGATCCTGATAACACCCTTGCAGGGAACCAGCTCATCTCAAGGATGAGACTCAAGGTTATGATCTATCCCAAAGGCACCACAACGAAATCTATAGCTGCTTTTATTATTTGGAGAAGACATTATTCTCAGCAAATGTCAGGCTTCTGTAAAAAGATCCCATCCCAAGTAGGAGAACTCATTTTCTGGGGCAAAGAACAATGTGGCTCCAACAGATAGGGCCCTGAGTATTATGAAAAATCACAGGGTTACACTGAAATCTTTGGAACTGCTCTAACCTTGCTTCAAGAGAAGACTATTGTCCCCTCCTGGGTGTAAATACTTTTAACCATTTAACTAGATTAAGATATAAATGGGTAAATAGGTGCTTACAGACAATTTTCAGCACTCATAGGCAATATTATTTCTTGGTTGCAACTCTCATTCAAGCAGCCATCATAAGCTCCTCTTCAGCTGCAGGGGCCACTTGGCAATGAATACTTCACGCCTTAATACCACCTTATACTAAAAGTGCCAGAAATCTTCATGTTGCCATTTCCCTTCCTACTTGATCCAGAAATCACTCATTGCAGAGCAAACAGCTGACCTGCCACCACTCCACGTGTACTGAATCCAGACTTGTCAGTGAGCTTCAAACACAATGTGCAGAGCCAGTTCCAAATTTTCTTCCGAAGTAACTATGCTTTTAATAACATTAGAGAATGTAAAAGTTTTTATTAGCGCAGGAACAGAGGAAAAAGTTTAATATTCTCCCCTCTGGCTGTTAAACATCTATTCAGCATCTATTCAGATGCTGTTCTAAAATTTTAAGATAGTGGTGCCCGATTTGAGTCTTCATACAGTACAAATCAGCAACCAAACATGGGAAGCCAGGCATTTGGCCAGCCATAGTACATGCAAATACTTGATCTGTATCTGCAATCAAGACATTTTCATACATATAAATATATACACACATGTATCACTGAAAATCATTCCCTTTACCTTATCAGATCTCAGAAATTAGGCTCACTGACATGAGTCTCCACTCTGTCTTCTGAATCACAGAATGGTTCAGGTTGAAAGGGACCTTTAAAGGTCATCTAGTCCAACCCCCCTGCAGTGAGCAGGAACATCTTTAACTAGATCAGGTTGCTCAGAGCCCAGTCCAGCTGGATCTTGAATGTTTCCAGGGATGGGGCATCTAGTCATTAAAGTAGGTGTTCTAACAGAAACTCAGCAGAGTCAAGTGATTTAAGAGATTCCTACTTTGTGGGGTCTATAGAAAGATAAAATGCCCTTAGAGAATCAAAAGGCACTATGCCATTAGTGATGATGCATCTCAAATGAGATGTAAATGCAAGTCTTACAGATCTTTTTGTTGCTAAAACACCCACGTCATCACTTTCAGAAGTTATAAAGCCCTGGTTCCCTGCACAAACTCCCTCTATTCCATTAATTTACATTTGTATAAATCTTCCTCTGCTTTTCAATTACATGTAACACTTCACTGGTTTTCTTAAAAGCCTGTGTAAAGTTGCAGTCAGCAATTGCACTCCTCCATCGTCACAGACTGCTGTCCTTCAGAGTAGACAAAATGGTATTTGCCTGTAACAGCATTAGGATCACTTGGGAAGCAAAGTAATAAAAGGTATTTCTATCCTCCTCATAATTTATAAGAGATATATTTTCACACTTACGCCACTTCAAATCATATTCCCTACTCATTTACCATTGTAAATCTAACTTGCATATTTAAAAGTTAAAAATGTGCAGGGCAGAATACAGCATTCAATAAATTCAATATAGAAATGAATAACTATATTTGTCCCGCTGTACTCTGCACTGGTGTGGCCTCACCTCGAGTACTGGGTGCAGTTTTGGGTGCCACAGTATAAAAAGGATATAAAGCTGCTGGAGAGTGTCCAGAGGAGGCCACTAAATTGGTGAAGGGTTTAGAGGGGAAGCCATGTGAGGAGAGGCTGAAGTTGCTTGGATTATTCAGCCTGGAGAAGAGGAGACTGAGAGGAGATCTCATCATGGTCTATAACTTCCTCACAAGGGGAAGAGGAGGGGGAGGTGCTGATCTCTTCTCTCTGGTGACCAGTGATAGGACCAGGGGAAATGGTAGGAAGATGTGCCAGGAGAGGGTGAGGTTGGACATTAGGAAAAAGTTCTTCACCCAGAGGGTGGTGGAGCACTGGAACAGGCTCCCCAGGGGGAGGGGCATGGCACCAAACCTGACAATATTCAAGAAGCATTTGGACAACATGTGCCCTCAGACATATGGTCTGAATCTTGAACTAGCCTATGCTAGGGCAAGAGTTGGACTCAATGATCCTTGTGGGTCCCTTCCAACTCACAACATTCTATGATTCTATAACTACCGTTTCTCATTAGTTTTCAGAATTTGCTGCATTATAAAACAATAAACAACTGTATCTGGAAATACCATTTTTCTCCATATTTAGTAAAATATTCTGTCCTAATTTCCTCAGCTATTTAAATGTAATCTTTTTTACTCATGCTTCATAGGGAAGGAGAAACTAATTTAGAAGAAGGGACAGGAGCAATGATTATTTCTAGTATTCTTTTCTAGTATTTCTATTTCTTTGGAGGCAAAGAAATACAGTATCACCTGAGCATGTGGATGATCTTGTGGCTGAGGTAAATGAGTGGCACAGGCTAGCTGAGGACAATACGTAAGGGACAGTCGGAGGACTGGCACTGGATTTAGATCTTGGCATAGGCATTGGCTGGAATTTCTGATATGGATGTACTCTCATGAACTTCTGGGGATTAGCAGGAAAACTAGTCCAGTTGCAGGGTCTGCTCCTAGATATTTGATGTGGAAAATGCTAAATTATCTGAGAAAAGTGGAAGTCAATTTAGATATAATGAATGAGACTTAGCTGGGCTGCTCTCTGACATAACTGATCTTGGAACATTTCGGCAATAAATTGCCTTGTGGGGGGAGCCTTTATCCCTTAGTTGTAAATACTTGTGGGATGCCCTGCCCTTTCCTTTCCTTGCATTGTTCCATATGAGAGCTGTCTGGAGAAAAGTTTCATTATCTTTGTACAGGACATTAGGGTTGGGATTCAGATTTTCTGTGTCCGCAGTGTAGACAGTTACACGTGAATTCATCCCTTCAAACTTATGGAGAGAAATTGCTGTTGCTAAAATGAGAAGGATCATATCACAGCACTATTTGTCCCACGGACTCCAAAGGGAGCCTTTAGTGATCAGCTCAGATGTAGACAACTAACATTTCATCTGACAAATCCCACCACAGAAATCAAATAATATTCTCTAGCTTATTTAAGGAATGCCTTCTCTCACCTACTTCCAGTTTCTCATTATCACGGAACTGGATGTATTAAAAAAGGAATGCTTAACTTTGACACATTTGTGTTTGGCTTATGCACCATCCTATCAACAGCATTCCCAGGGCAACAGCAACTGTATTCTTAACACTGTCCAAAAAACAAGACATATATTCCCTTGATGGAGTTATATGTCTTGTATTCCCCAAATACCTCAAGAACCAGATATTTTTGGTAGGTAATCACCAGTACTCACAAGGCAAAATTCATGTAGTTCCTGGTCTTGATAATGTATGGATACAGGGCAGCTTACATACCTTCCTTATTGCTATACTCTTGTAATCTATAGAGAAAAAGTACAGGGGTCTGGCCTAACTATCTTTTCATCCCTTTTCCCTAGCAAAATTCCAATACATGTATAACCAGTTAAATTGCTGTGTAGCTGTCTCTCTGAGGCTAAAATTCTGTATTAAGCCATCAGATGTTTTCAAAACAGCCTCCTTAAAATAGCCACATTTGTTTCCTTCTCAGCTATAAGCAACCAAGTGAACTGGTGGTTCTCCTGTGACTACAATACAGCGTGCTGTACTTACACGTAAGGTTATCAGCTCTTCTGGGTCATTTTCTTGATTGTAACAAATAGGTAGACAGCAAAACTATGCTAAGAGATCTTTAATTCCCAAGTGTAGGGAGAGGAACTCACTGGAATGTCCATGATGAATCATGCTCGTGGCTTGTGCATTTCTCATGACAAACGCTTCTCAGACACTCACAGATATTAGTCAACAACTCATTTACCTATATTCTGACTTTTTGGCTCATCATTCTGCACGGTGTTGGATCTGTAGATGTGTTTTCCCGCAAAGGGCTACTGTTTTCAGTGGTTTGGCTTTCTAACTCAGCTGGTCACCAATGGCCTCATCGATCCTGTCACTCCAAGCCCACCTCTTTGACATTCTCTATGCAATTTGTTATCTGGGTTATTATTGCATTCTGTCCTTTTACTCCAATTAGACTACATAGATGTAAAGCTAGGAGTTAATCTGTTCTTTGTTGTTACTTTTCCATGCATACCTAAACCATTACAGGAGGTTAGGTAATGTAGTCTGGATGCTTTGGGTAAGCTCCACCACCCCATGCCCTCCTCTACCCCCAACAATTACCTGTACTTGGTTCATTTTCATAGCACATACCAGTCATCTAATGAGTTAGAACTGGGCAGATGTAGCCAAGCTTTTGCTTATCTGAGTGATGGTTTCAAGCTGACTTTATCCCATGACACTTGTTCATGTGTTCCCGAAAAAAGAGATTAATTAAAAAAGAATTAAGCGCAGAGGAGCACTGAACTGTATTACCCAACAGGTGTCTCTAGAATACATTCGTATTCAGACATCACCATTTAGAGGGCATCCCCTCTAAGGCATGTATGGTTCTATACCAATCCAATCCTTGATAAATGCAATTTACTAAACAGGAAAATCTGAATGACTTATATTTTTTTATCACTGACATGATTATAATTGATTAGAATTCTTTTTCCCTGTTGCTATATTTTCTGGAAAGAAAATATGGTCTAAAATTGGCAACTTTGAAACTCCCTTTAGAGATGATAGGCACAGGACTGCACTTACTGTATTTGAAGGTAACTGTTATTTAATTTTGTAAGTTGAATTTGGAGAACATGACCACTTTTTACTGTGAAACAAATCAAACTAATTTTACTTTACAATCAGCACAGATAATCTGCTGTATAAAAATAACCTGGCTGCTTTTTTGCTTGTAATTTTGCTTTGATTCTTAGATGCTCCCATCCAAAAGTAACAAGAGACCTTGAATTTATGTGAATTATGTGGCAATTTGGTGAATGTCACCCATTCCCTTTCAATGTGCTCAAACTAGTGAAATACTAATGAGGCAGCACGTTATACCTAACAATATATGATATCAGACTGTATCAAATGAAGGTTAAAGAAATGATGAATAAAATATCTTTGAGTTTAATATCGTTATAGTGCCTCTTGAAGCAACCATCGCCAAATACATTTAAGTCTGTGCATTATTAACCAGCCGCCTCTTGGGAGACACGGAGTGTGTTCATGTTCTGCCCAGGATGCCATAACACATCAACTGCCTTATATGGCACTGGGTCTTTACATCTTTTAACTTTAAAATATTACTGGCTGTATATGAAAAGCTATTTCTGTAATGCCAAGACATTTGTATTCCAGTGCAAAGTGCCAGTTCAATACAAAAAGGGCATGTATACCATTATGCACCAGCTGCCTCATCTAGCTGTTTGCAATTGCAAAATATAATAAAGCTCTTTATTAGACATGCAAAAATGAGATTAGAATCTGGATAGTCTTATGCTTAAAACTGTCCTTCTTGATACTGCTTGGAACATAAATGCTCCCTATTCTGGGGTCTTTAGCAGATTTTGTGTGTGGCCAGGGAAATAAAATGTTCAGAGAGAGAATTAGCACACCAGGAGAAAAGGAAGACAGAAGGGCAAGAAGAGACTTATGATATGGTACCCATCCCTCCCACCTAAAACATCCGCCCCACTCAAACAACAAAAAACCGCAAACTCAAGACATACCCTTTGTTAAAGTTTGGGGAGGGGCAGCAGTCAGGAGGGAGAAGGAGTAGAATAGATGTACGGAAATTCAAAATAGGCAGGAAGGGAATAAATGTAATTTAATTATAAACTATGAAGACATTATATTATAACTATTTGTACTATCCTAATGCCAAATTTTAGGTCTTACTCTACTATGTTGTGTCATACAGTTTCAGCATCTGGTTATTCCTCACTTTATTACAGGAATTCATGATGCATTCCATAACACTGTCATAGTTTGACTTGGCTGGCAAACAAACACCACACAGCCACTTGCTCACTCTCCTGTCCCATCCTGGGGAAAAAGGGAGAGAATTGGAGGGGTAAATGTAAAGAGACTTGTAAGTTAGTATAAGAACAGTTTAATAACTGAAATAAAATGAAACTTAATATAACGATTGCAATAATAATGATAATAATAATATAATATACAATTGAGTGATGTACAGTGCAATTGCTCACCATCTGCTGACAAATGCACAGCCCATTCCTGGACAGCTATCCCAGAGGAGCAAAATTCCCAAAACCAAAATGGCGATCCCAGAACAGAGGGAGCGAGCATTCCAGTCAACCCTCATTTATATACTGAACATGACATTAAATTATATGGAATATCTCATTGGCATTTTCAAACATCAATTTAAACTGTCACTCTCGCCCTACATTCTTCCATACCTGCAGACTAGCAAAACATGGTAAGTTGGGACATCCTTGATTTTTCTTAGCAACAACTAAAACCATCAGTATATTATCAACATTCTTCTCATCCCAAATCTCATACTGAATCCAACACATAACACTGTTCTAAATACCGAGAGAAGAAAATTAGCTCTGTCCCAGCTAAAACCAGGACATACACAAATTCATTATTATTGGATGAGGGTATGTGAAACCCAAACAGATGTTGTGGATCTATTTAGAATATAGAAATAAACATCATTTTGAAAGGATGCTGGGGTTCTATAAGCCTAACAGAGCTTCAGATTTATAAATGGGCACTTACATTTTATTATCAGTTGCTGGATCTTTTACTTTTGGATGGTGACTGATGACATATAGGACTTGATCACAAGGGGTTTAGTTACAATATTATTCACATACTGATAGCAGCTATAATTTAGAAAAGGAAAGATGTGCTACAATACAATTTTTAACTCATTTCATCACCAAGATTATTATATGCTCTCTTAATGTAGTAAGAGGAGTATTTGTATGGTACATAAGCAGTGTTAAGACTTCCCTGAATTTACCACCTTGTGATTTCTTGCAGGAAGCAATACAGGTATTAGCATAAAGCTTCTAGAGTTAGGTCAAATACTAAGAAATCAGTCACCTTCAGGTGAGGAAAAGAACACCTTCTAGTCAGCATACATGGGTTTCACCTGGTAAAACACTGAGGCACTGCAAAAAAAAATATTTTATTGTAAATATTTCAGTACTCAAATTTTATGCTTTGGAAGAAAGGAATTCTAACATGCTTTGCAAAAGAAAGCTCTGTTATGTCAAAATAGATTAAATTTTGTAACGAAAGTTATGTGTTGTGTTGCCCCTTGTTGAATTAAACAAGTTAATGTAGCATTATAGGCTTTTGGTTTTAAGAACTACAGAAACAAGTGTAATATGTTGGCTTGAATAACTGATCAAGAAAGATTTATGACTGCCTTTACAATGATGATTATTCCCTGCAATTACTTGAAGAAGATGGAACAAGCACAGAAGCAATAAAAAAAATGAAGACTACCACATTTCGTGCAGCCATATTTTGAATGGGTTCAATAGGATTGCTTAACTATTGTTGTGTACAGAGAAACAGATACCCAGCATCAAGTATGATTTGATATTCTGTCTATTTGTATATGCACAAATTTGATACTCTATGTATTTGTATGTATGTATTTATATACATGTCATTAGGGGACAAGGACGAAGAAGCAAGCAGATAAACAGCACTTTTACAGAAATAAATTGCTACACGACATCCCCTTCAGAACCACTTACCAAAAAATACATATGACTATACCAGAAAAAAATAATTATGCCCAAATCATTTTTGGGTGGCTATTTCAAAATTTGGAAACTATATTGTTCACATGGTACTGCTTTTTGGACAAAGAGTCCAAAATTGGAGATTAATAATACTAGTTTATACCTTGATTATCACATTTAATCTTCATTTAAGACTTTCAAGAAAATTTTACGCAAGGAGTCTGTTATTCATAGCTAAAGTGACCTCTAAGAAATTTAATTGAGCCACCAAATGGTGGCTTTTACTTAAAATGTTGGGTTTTTTACTCTTTTTTACTCAGAAAGGACTAAAGAGATTTTTAGCAAAAGAACTAAAACAACAGAAGCAGAAACTGCTGTGCCTTTCTTGAATCATTTAATCTTTCCATCATTAGTTAATTTTTTCAAAGCATTTCTCAATTGCCATGGAAATAGTGACTCTATCAGAACTGCCCTCTGATATTAGCCCGCATTTTATGCAAGATATAATTTCAAAGCAGCTTTTTCATGATTTCTCCTGTGATGCCCTCTCATTTTGAAGGATTTCCTTCTTACACATTGACTCAACTAGCGCATTATCCACTCTATCATCTTTTCTCTGATGCCAGTAGAAATTTTGGCAACAGTTACGTTGTTGAAATGTTTAGCCTAATTTCTTTGAATATGACTAATCTAATACTATCAGAGAGCCCCTTTAACCTCTCTTTCAAATATACCTTCTGTTCTATGTTCTGGTGTATCACAGCTGCAAGTTCTCTGGAGCTGCTTGGTTAGTGCACAATGCACGGCACAATGGCATTCTGGTCGTGAATGACGTTTCTTGAGGCTCTGACTCTGCATGTACATGAGCATATCTTCATTCCTGTGCTATGAGAGAGCAAGCCTTTCCTATATTTTCTCTTCCTCTCTTCAACTGCCTGCTACCTTCCTCTCTCAAAATTTGCAATTCATTCCACCTTCTTCCTCCATTAATTTTATATTTGGTTCAGAAACGCAAACCTGAAAACTTGACTAGAGGCAGGCAGATAGAGAGCAATGGCAGAGCTGTCAACTGGGAAAAGCCTTTGGCCCTGGGGACTTTAGAAAAATAGAATAATCAAGCTGATAAGCTGAGATTTATCAGGTTTATGAGGCTTTATTAACTGAAATTAATAAAAATACTAATATTCCTCAAACTTCATGAGCAGTTTTTACTGAAATATTGCATCAGAAAATGGTATTATTTCCTTCTGAGCTTTGATGCAAGCAGAAATCCCTGCAGGAACCGTTAGTTTTGTGTTGGCTATCAGGCTACATTGAGATTTACAGAGACCAATAATAATTATTTTTTCCCCCTAGGATTAGTTCAAATCAGTCATGCCAAACTGATAACTAGAAAATGATTTGTTTCAGCTGAAATAGAAAGATTAAAAATTAGCATTTTTAACTTCTGTAATTAAGGAAGCACTGTTACAAAGGCAAACCTTTCTAAAACCAAGACTGGCAGAAAAATGATTTAGCAAATGGGCTTAACAATGAAGCCATCTCTGAGAAGCCTTTTTAAAACAAATCATCACATTTACATAATTATTTTTTATATATATCCCATAACACATTTGAAGTACCTTAGTCCACTGAATAAAATATCTCTGTCAGTTCTACATTTACAGTATTGTTAAGACAAAAATGACTGGAAAAAGATTTTGATACTTTATTTTAATTGAAATAGCCCACTGCAAATGTCTTATCAGCTCTAATCACCCTTCTACCATAGACACCAAATTATCTCATCGCTGAATTCCCTGCTTTCAGTCAGTCAACAAAAACTAAATGCTGCCTTCTGTGTCAAAGACAAATCTTCCCAGATCTTGGTAAACTTAAATTATTCATATCCCGTATCTAAATGACATGCTTGAGTTATTACACAGAGTTTGGGGCCATTATCTTTGAATGGACCAACTTTCTCTTCCAATCATGATAAGAATTATGAAAACTAAAAGAAGAGTCTGTAAAAATATTTTCTTACGCTGGGGTACCTGAATAAAATAAGGAAGATGAAAGACAATAGCAGAAGGGTACAGTGAAATTTTGTCACTCTCAATATATGACATCTGATATCTACCACCCACAAAGAACCAGAGTCAGGATGAAATTACCCAAGCTAAATATTTTTTCAGATCATTTATGAAAGCTTAGTTTTCAAAATTTAATATTTTTTTAAACATTATCAGAAAATTTGGATGGAAGCTTTATACTTTGGGATTCTGTTCCACTCCTCTTACCATTATAAATGTCTGGGTAATTACACTGATAAATCTGAGTAAGGTTTCAATAGCTGTTGTTGAATACATCAAGAAAGATTATCATTACACAAGGGTTTAATAACAAAACAACTGGATGTAGAAAAGGGACAAGAAGGCTGGTTTATTGTAAAAGGCACTTTGCTGACGCAAGGCAATTGGCCCACATTTTGGAAAATTTCTTACCCATAAAGGAATAAACACAAATTCCACTGAGGCTGTGTAGGCTCATAATAATGTAGTGGAAACCCCAGCCATGCTACAGACTGCTGCAGACGCTATGGTTTTGATAACAGAAAGCAGATCTAAATCCAAGCTGGCTAAACAGCAACTCCAAATACACCATGTGGGAATTTTGGCTTGCACAAATGCACAGTGTTCTATGTGTCTTGGCTGCTTGCGTTCAGAGCCATCTGTGAAGCAGGGAGAAAGCCGTATTGCAACTCAGTATGCCAGTGTCACAGGAGCTCCAGCGCCAAGCTAAGCTACCTTTAGACAGGCAATCTGCATGGCTAGACTAAGTGCTCTCTATTCTGCATAAAACAGCTCTTTTGTCTTTGCTACTCTAGGTAAAGCAATGACTAGATGTAAGGTATGTGTTACAATACACGGTATGCATATGAATTGGAATGGAATGAAATGGAATCTCAGAATCACAGACTGGTAGGAGTTGGAAGGGACCTTAGGAAATCATCTAGTCCAACCCCCCTGCTAAAGCAGGTTCCCTACAGCAGATTGCACAGGAAAGCATACAGGCAGGTTTTGAACATCTCCAGAGGAGAAGACTCCACAGCCTCTCTGGGCAGCCTGTTCCAATGCTCTGTCACCCTCCTTACTGTAAAGAAGTTTTTCCTTAAGTTTGTGTAGAACTTACAGTATTCCAGCTTTTGCCCTTTGCCCCTTGTCTTGTCACTGGGCACCACCAAAAAAGAGCCCGGCCCCATCCATTTGGCCCCCGCACTTCAGATATTTATAGACATTGATAAGAACCCACTCAGTCTTCTCTTCTCCAGGCTGAAGAGTCCCAGGTCTCTCAACCTTTCCTCATACGGGAGATGATCCACAGCTGATCATCTTTGTGGCCCTCCACTGGACTCTCTCCAGAAGATCCCTGATGGTATGGACTGGATGGCATACAGATGCATTCCAATATACATGGACCGTATATATGGTGTGTTCGAACATAGACTTGCAAAGCATACATATTTGTATGGTCAAGGGAAATATTTAGATTTTAAGGTCACTTTGGCAACTAAGAAAATCTGCATTATAATTAACATACAGAATATTAGTATATAAGCCTGAAATTTAAAAAAAAAAATGTTATTTCTGTATTTCTCTACTACTCTGTAAAAGAAATTCTTGATAAAAACGGACACATCTGCTCTTGAGATATGGGTATCTGAAAATCTCACCATAAACTTATAGTATAAGCTGAAATCCTTAGACCTATTTCAAGCGGTAGCAGAATTTTGCCTTTCTGAACAGTATAACTTTGCACTATGGTTAGTAGAATGCAAATACATTATTCAAAAATATTGCTAATCATGTAGTTTTAACCATGTCTGAGATAAATGACAAAGTAGGCTACATTTATATTGAATTTTAATGAGAAATTACTCTGTACTTTTATGTATGTAGTATTTGGAGAATGTGGTTTAAAAATTTCTTTCAGCATTTGTTCTAGTCAACAAAATATTCAGGGTTATTAAAGAAACTCCTGGTAAATACCTGCATTCAGCTAAGAAGCAATAAGCATGAGATTTTTTTTTTTTTTTCATAATCTCTCATACTTAAAGAAACTATCATTTGTTTTCTTGGCCATAGATCAATATTGTTTCATTTAATTGTACCTCTTAGAAATAATTTTATAACTTTTTGGATTGATTTTTTTGAAACAAATGCTGTTCAGGTTTGTATCACATCAGACACTCTTACAAGGAAACAACGTTTGAGATTTTATTTGAAATTTGACTTCAACAATGTAAATAGGAAAGGAGTGACTAAATAGTTATGACAATTACCTAATACTTTTGTTAGCTGCTAGAAGTCACACAGAGTGAAAACCAGAGTTGTATCAACTAGTAAGCCTGTATGAATACGGCTAATTGTACAGCTAATAAGCCTACTGGTAATGTTACCTGGTTCTTATTGCCTGTTCCCAGCCAAAGGAGCAGCTCTACAGGTTTGCTTTACAGTGTCCCAGGCAGATTATCTTAAACCACCTTTCTCAGCTGTTCAGACTAGATTGACTTATTTCTCCCCTCCAACCCCAGCTGGTCAGGTAGTACATAAGCCATATTTTTGCCTGTGGCATTTTGGGAAAGCTATATTCAGATAGCAGGAAAGTAACAAGTAGTTTAGTGGTGGAGGCGGCAAAGCAAATAGAAGTGAAAACAGAAGCATCTTTAAACAGCACATTCATTTGTCAGGGGAATTGCTGAAGGTTTGAGTTAGAAGCTAAAGCACTGTGAGGCACAGCCTGAAAATGAAGCTGAGTCCAAGGCTGAGGTTCAGGGCACCACCAGCAGCCACCTGCCAAGAGGACGTAAGCTGCCTAACCAGCTAACATTAATTCCTCAGTTTCGCTGTACAGTCTAGGAAAGGGAGAAATGAAGCAAAAAGGTAGCTGTGAGAGCACTGGTTTGTTGACTAGACGCACTAAAAGAGGTAGAGGAATTAGAGAAAGCTGCTTCTGGAAAAAGAAAAGATTACAATGGAATAATAAAATAAAATAAAAGTCCTAGTACCTTTACATTATTTCCAATATGATGCACTGTTCACTTAAATTAAAATGTCTGCATATGAACTCTAGCTGTTTAAATGATAGCCTGGTTGATCCCCTGCTAGTAAAACTTTCCTTTTCACATCTATTTTTCATTTTTGCTTCTTTTCATTTCTAACTAAAAGACTCCAATGGATTAACATTAGATATGGATAGAATAAAGTCTTGATCTGGAAAACATAACAAATTTTATGCAGTAAGCAGCAATATACTTTATGACAAAATCCTTCTGCTCCGTATATGGTATTTCTCAATAAATGTGTCAGTAAATGCTGGGCCGTGGTACCAGTAAAAAACATCTGCGTTATTTCTGCTGCTCTTGATATATACTGACAAGCTGTATTTATTTAAAGCATTCCATGTTTCAGTAGCCTATCCATTAGCAGGTACTGCAGACGACTTCACTACTCACTGTTCTAAATGGTAGTGCACAAAGTTGTAACTCTTTTCTACCTATACTCATGCAAGTGTATATAAGCTGAATAAAACATGTGATGTTCAGGGTCAGTCAGTCATAGGGGACAGACTAGTTCCAACCCTGAATCTATCAATCTCTAATTTTCTATAGGTTTGTGTCACATGGTTGCTGACTTTGGTGTCTCAGAAAGGCCTCAGCTATGAATGAACCTTTTCCCCAGCTTACATCTTTGTAAAGGGCATGCTGTTCATTTTTGTAGATTCTCTCTTATCTGTTAACACCGTGTCCTCAAGTTGCAACCTTCCCTTTACTCAGCTGTCCAATTTAACAAAACGTTAAAGAGCAATTTCCAAGATCTTGGCAGTCCTGAAAATCGTAGAATTTCTCCAGCCAGTTCTGAAGGTACAGAAAAGCTTCCCAAGCTTACTTAAAAAAATGTACAGATAGAGATCACGTTGGCCTTGTACTTAGAGCAACAAAAGCTAAGCACACACACACACACACTCTGAATGAAAAGCCACCCTCAAAATCCCCCAGTGCTTAAAAATTTATGCTTGCAGTAATATTTGGATGGAATCATTGATAAAACAACATTTAAAAGTTTAAAACTGGCTGCAGGCAAAACCTTTCATCCTAATTTTTAATAATAAAAATACCATAGAAAAAAATACTTGTTGGAAAAGAATAAACTAACATATTGCTCTCATGGTTACTTAAATACAGAAGCGAAATTTAGTATTGAGTAAATTTGAAAAACCTACCTACTTCCTTGCACATTCCCTGTCAGCCTGACACCTCTCAGTGTCACCACCCAGTAAGACATTGTTTTACTACTTGTTTTATCACAGCCAAGCGTCTTATACGCAGGAAGGTGTCTGCATGCAAGAAGCCTTCCAGACTGTAACAATCAGGTCAGCCCTGCTGAGGCAGCTGCTGCGAGGGTGGCACCACCAGCAGCACCCACAGGTGGAGCCAAGGGCAGTGGTGAGGCTCTGATGGGCTTGCAAAGAAGCAATGTGGCAGGAATAGGCCGGTGCAGGTGGTGCTGTTTGCAATGTAGCTTTGGGAGCTCGGTGACAAGATGCTGGTCAGCTGGTAGGACTAGGCAGGGTGCCTTGGAGGCTGCTGGTGCTGCTGTCTGTGGTTGCTGCTCTCAGTTTGTACAGCAACTGTGGGCTCTGCTGCCAGTTCTGCTGGGGCTTTGCTTAATGTGCAGGCTGCTGCTGGGATAAACAGACTGCCAGACTGGAAGGCTTAAGCTGAAGGACACTGGACAGACGTAGCAGTTAGCAAAGAGAGGCACACAAAGGCCTGCTGTTGCTGCTCAGGACTGAGCAGAACCACACGGATATGGTGCTGGATGGTCTCAGCATGCCACAAAGCACATGTTCCAGTGCTGACTGATGCTAACGGCCTGGGCACAGCAGAGGCTCTGGCCGTTGCCTGGATTTGGTGCTGCAAAGATGGCCTCTCCTCTACGGGAGGTGTGCTCTGGTCAAGGCACTGAGCTGCCAGATGAAGGAGCAGCAGGGAGAGCTGAGAGACTGCACAGCATCAAGGAGGCTGACTTGGATATTGTCAGATTCTCTCCAGGAAAGCTGCAGAGGCAAGAGCCTGAGCCATGCAATGCAAGGAAAGAGCAGCAGCAGCTGTTGACCATGGTCAAAAGGTGGAAGAGGAAGGCTGTCAAGACAGAGAAGGCTATGACTTTTGGAAACAGGAGAAAAGCTCCTGCTCCATCTGCAGATCTGCAACTTGAGCATAAGTATATATATGTACAGTGCTCTGGGCACTGGTTAAGGATGAACAAGACCCGTGGTGGGGTTCATCAGAGCAAGCTGAGCCTGAACAGAGGTAAAAAAGCATGTGGTAGTTATATGAGACTCCTTCCTTTTGGGGGATGAAGGCAACTATCTGCCAACCTGTCCTGATTTCAGGAGGTTTCTTGCTTACCAGTGGCTCAGATACAAGATGCTGCAGAAGAAATATCAATCATTGTCTGGCCCTTGGACTCTTACCCCCTGCCACTTTTTCATGTAGACACTCACAGTGCTATCAAGGGTAACCCAAAGTTCATCAAAACTGCTTCAATGCTAAAAGGAGGAGGTGAAAGGTAAGGGGGTTAAGTGATATCTCTGTCATTCCAGGAAGTGGGAAAGACTCCAGCAGAAGTGGACTCATTCAGTAGGTCAATACATAACTGACATTGCAAGCAGGGCTTTGGCTTCTATGGCCACAAGACCTTCTTTGAGCAACAAGCACTACTGTGTAGGGATGGGATATCTGACAGTGGGACAGGAGCATCCTTGCAAACAAACTTGTTAATCTAGTGAGGAGTACTTTAAACTGTGTATGTAGGGTAGTGTTGCCATAACCTGAAGGGCACAAGGGCCAAAACAGATGTGTCTTGGCAGCAGCATTACAGGGGATGCTCTTACACTTGGAGAGACATGGGGAATGACGTAGAGTCCATGCCAAATACCTGTACATAAATGGATGTAGTATGGAGAGCAGGCAGGAGGAATCAGAAGTCCAAGCAAAGCTGCAGAGCTATAACATCACTAGGATTATGGAGACATAGTGGGATAGCTCTCTAAACTGGAGTGCTGCAGTGGATGGATAGAGGTGGGAAGGCAAGGATCAGGTTGTGCTTTATGTCAAGGAGTGGCTCAAATGTAAAAAACTTTGCTTTGAAGCCAGAGACAAACCAGTAGAGAATTAGTGGGTAGCAGTCAAGGATCAGAAGACAAACTAGCACAGATGATATAACAGGTCTCTGCTAGAGACCATCTGATCAAGAAGAGGAGGCGAATGAAACCTTCTTTAGGCAGCTGGAGAAAACCTCAGTCACAGGTCCTGGTACTCATGGGAAGCTTTAATCACCCCAGTATCTGCTGGAAGGGCACTGCAGCTGGTGTAAACAGTCCGGGAGACTTCCAGAATGTCTTCAAGACCATTTTAGTATGGGTGATCAAACTACTGCCTAGAGAAGGTGCTCTGTGGACCTGCTATTCACAAACAAGGAAGAAACAGTGAATGATGTTAAGGGGAGGCTTGGCTGCCACAACCATGAGACTAGAGTTTAAGGTTCCGAGAGGTACAAGCAATACAAACAGCAGAATTACAACCCTGAACTTCAGAAAAGCATTTAGGATAAAAACAATTAGGAACCTGTTTGGTACAAACCAATGAGAAATGTCCTGGAGAAAGAGACTAGGAGTGCTGGTTGATTTTCAAGGAGAGCATCCTCAAAGCACAATGATTAATTTTACATGACTGAAACAATGGACTTAGTTACAAATCTGTTATGTGAAATTTGGTGCATGTTATTTTATTAGTAACTTTTACTAGTAACTTTATTAGTAATAGAATATTAAGAGTAATTTACTTACAGAACTTCTGGGCTACAGTGCCTTCTTTCTGCATGTAGGAGATGAAAATTGACGAAGGAAACAAAGTTCTGTTTCCAAAACTGTGATAATGATCAGTTAAAACCTCAACCTCTTTCATCCCACCCCAGGCATGCAGAGACTGTACAATACCAATTTGAAAATCCAGCAGGGTAAATTGTTTTACCTGGAAATAGGAACAGGACTTATTTCTCTAATCTATCATACCTATTCAATCTTTTCCATGACTTCATAAAAAGGTACAAAACTTCTATGCCTTTATCACAGTTCAAAGCTTTTTGCTAGTCGTATTAGGGAAATTAATTCTTCCTTTCATTGTTATGCCCATCACATAGTATAATGTGTCTCCTACTTTGTATTTAAATTTCTTGAGATCATACCAAACAATCTGAGAACATGTAAATTTCACAATACAAACAGAAGTTTGCATGAAGTGAATATGATGACTATTGAAACAGTAGTTTTTTAGAGAAGCAAAACAGGGTGAACAGCCACAGATAACGTGCTAAGCTTAGCAATTGTTTGACTTCTACATTAAAAAAAAAAAAATTTGGTTTATATTATTTATGACCTGATTTTTATGTTAACAAGTTCTCCTCCTTCCTTCTTTCTCATTTTGTTTTGGTTTTATGCTGCTACTTTAAGGTGGTTTTGGCTTCTTAGGATCTAATAATTCAATCTTTGGTGTGAGAAAGGTTTATTCTTACAATGGATAACAATTCTAGTTTTAATACTGTCCATCAAAGTCTTTCTTTCCAATTGTTTTGGAGACAATAGCATTTATTTCTGTAACTCCATTCCTACAGTTTAAATATTTTAACAGGCTAAAGAAGATACTGGCACTTAATCTCCTGAAAGATTTTACTACAGAATAGAACAACACACATTTACACTTGACTATTTGGGAAAAGGATCTACATAAAAAAAATTAATACAGGGGGTTTGACTAGATGAGCTCTGAAGGTCCCTTCCAACCCAGTACATTCTATGATTCTATCAAAACATACTAATCCCAAGCAGTCATCATCTTTAAATTAATTTTCCTTGCAATAAAAATGCCATTAGTAAACCCAAAGATATTATAATCTTGTAGTGCTGTTATTGCTTTTTTCCCCCACTTTTACTATCTGAGAAACCAGACAAAACAGCCCAGACATCTGATATTTTACTTGCTTTACACAAAGCTAGGCAAGCTACCTTCTTATTACCCAGTACAGAAGTTTGAATATGTACTCGTAACAAGGGGTGGGACATTAACTGGTATATTTTATACTTGTAAAAAGTCTTTTACTCAGCAAGTATCAATTGATATCTTCCACTCCTTTAATCAGTAATTGGAGAGAAGTGTGTGGTTTAAGAATAAGCCAGTTCCAAGGCTGAGGTTCTGCACAGGTTATTTAAAAATACATTGAAGCTCTGTAATTTTTTACTGACCTAGCTAAAGCCTGACATACAGAATCTCTCATCCAGTGTAAAGTCAGGCCTAATGCTTAAAATCTGTTCCATGTATACTGAAGCATCTATTGCAAACAAAATTAGCCTTCTGGAAAATACTGACAGCAAATTGCCTCTCTATTAAAGCTGGAATTATGTGAATCCATAACAGAGATAAGCAAGAAAAACATGCCTAGGAAGATTTGTAATCCCCAAAATTGTGCCAGGTTTTCTAAGGTTCACAAGTTCCAAGAGGGATATTCATGGACTCCACACACAATTCAATGTGAATTCTACTGGAGACCTTTATTATTGGTTACATGATCACTTATATACTCTTAAGCTGCTAACACACACACACACACACACAAACACACACACACACACACACACACACACTCACACACACAAACACAAACAACTCTTCATTGGCTATAAGCTACTGCTCACACGCCTGGTTACAATACTTGATTGGATAAATCCACCTGTTCATGAGGCATTCTTTTTACTTCTGGCTAGTTACATAAGAACTTTTCTTATCTTGTTTTTTCTTGCATTCTTTCTCATTAATCTATTTTTTCACCCCAAATCAGGGCTTAATTGCTCAATCCCAAAGCCACTTGCAGCTTCAGCTCTTAAAGCGCCAACACACAAGCATATAAGAATGCTTAAGCTAGCACATGAATGGAAAAGGACATATTTAAAAAAACCCCTCAAAACCACACAACAAAAAGATCCCTGAAACTGTGTCATATTCATGTTTATTATTTTAAAATGTTAATGAGCATTCTGAGTTTACTGTAATTTTTCATGATAAATACACCTCCTGGCAATCTTCCTGCCATTCTCACTTTTGACCTCACCTTTATGCATCTTTCCTGATCATGCAGCCAGCCATAAGTGATCTGTAAAGTTGCTACTGCCAACAATGGTATTTGAATGCTTTAGAGTATCTATATATATATATATCTTCTCAACTATATATCTGACTTTACAATCTGCCTCTGAACACTGCTTTCTATGTTAACTTACAGGAAGTCTACAGAAAGAGAAAGGCAGGAAAAGGCTTCTCAACGGAGATAATACCTTTTATTAAACCAGCAAATATAGCTGGAAAAATCAGACAACCTTTCAGGAACTCTAATTCTTCCTCAAGTCTAAAATAGATTTAGATTTCAAACCTAAGTACTTACTGCAAATCATAGGTTAGCAGAGGTTTAGAGAAATATGTATTCTTTAGATCACCATTTCTGAAAGAAAAGATATTTGATATACCTACGATTGTTAGAAAAGAGACAGAGAGAACAGGAGAGAGAGAAAGAGAGAGGCAGAGACAGGGAGAGATTATAAGTAGTTATCTCTCAGGGGAAAGAGAGAAGTAGTTCATAAACTGTGGAACACAGAGATGAATGGGTTTGGGATTCCATAAGGACAGTGACAATGTGTTACAAAACCATTATCTTTACTGAAGTTGTGGGGTTTGGTGTCCAGTAGAGTTATTAATTTTAATTCCAAGGTTTATTTTTGTAAGGAGTTTTAGTACCTTTGAGAAACAGGACTGAGAGATCAGAGATTGAACAGTCTTCTGAGAAATTTTCTGCTCTGGAAGTTGAGTGGGTTTTATTCTTCATTGATTATCTGTCAGGATACATTTCTGTAGATAGTGATGGCTTAGTTTTACCTATATAGTTACTCTGAGATTACTTGGTTCACAGAACGAAGGATATTGGATTCCTGGAAATACAGGTATAGAAATGTGACAGTTCTGTTGTAAATGGTATTTACTGTCATCTTGTCACAGTGGTAAGTTTATGCATCCCATGTAGGAATGTCCTGGGTTATTTCAGTGTACTTAGGACTGCAAGGATGCTGAATGAATCCTTGAGACTGCTTGGAAATAGTGATGGAAGTTATGTACAGAAGGATTTATGCAGCCCAATCATTATTTTATACCGACAACTTATAATTAAATATATATTAAGCAACTATCTACACAGTTACATAATTTCATAATACTTGAGACCACAGCAACCAATCAAAATAGCAATATATGAAAAACAGAGAAAGAGTTCATTTTGTGCAAGTATGAGATCACCTTTAGTGTTAATTATGTAGTTTTCAGTCTTCTGAGAAGTTATCAAAATCAGGTGAATGAAAAGACTGTTCTTGGAATGGAAGGCCTGGGGTGTTTGTAATGGTAGGTATGTACATATTTGATCCAAATGGATAAATAAAACCAGTGATTCAGACACTGATTATTATTAGGAACAGATTATTCAATTCATAAACTTTAACAAAACCAAATTTGTAACTTGCCATCTTTTCAAAATCACAAAAGTGCCAAATCACAAAAGTCTGCAAAAGAAATAGCAGTTAACTGAAGCACAAAAAAACTAAACCACCAAACAACACCAAATACATAAAACCACTCAAACCGTAAAAACCTCTAGGGCTGTATTTTGTTAAAACAGATATTTTCTGTGAGAATATAGATATATAGATAGCCTGAGGTTAACAAGATGGGTAAGATATGAGGAGTTAAAGGTCTGAACTGTAGGGTAAATCTGGGAATCAGGCAGAAATATGTAGGAAGCTTTCACAGTGGAATTTGTAAACAGTGGGAAAGAGACAGACAATGCAAATTATATGTTGCAAGACGTGAGTTGAAGAGAGTGAAATTTAAAAAAAATACAAAGCATCAAGCCTAGAGGAGTTATACAGAAAGGTCTGAGGTATACAGACATGCCTCCCTCTGTAACCTGGAGTGGAGCACAGGTGTTCCTGAGCCTTAGCACTTTTATTCTGTACAATATCATATGCAAAATACATTCTTCTTGAATATAAAGCCTTGGTCTTGATATAGGAGTATTCTTACAGGAGGATAAAAACACTATGGCTCTCAATTTCTCCATTAGCTAATATAGCAGTTCTCAAGATCGCAGCCCTGTTGATAAGCTGTAAGATTGATCCAGATGAGGTCTATGACCCAACTAAACGCAGTCTTTCTTTGGCAGTGCTCAAAAATGGATAACTACAGATAAGCATAAAAGCAGGATAAAAAGGCATCAAAATCTTCCAGAATAATTTCCCTGGCTTTCCAGTTTGTAGTTCAGTGACTTCTTGAACTGCAGACAGTGTATTTACATTTAATAGCCTTCTGGCTTCCATGAACTTTGTCCAGCTACCCCTTGAGCTTATGTCAGGTATTAGCACTCACAAAACTGTAAAATCCAGAAGTTCCACAACTGAATTACACTACTAATGAATAATCAACTCAATTTGTTTGTCTTGCATCTTACATCTGCTATTTTTATCTACTTTTTCCAAATTCTTGTACTGGAAGAAGCAGTGAGGAGCCCATACCTATCCACTATCTCCATGCCATTTGTGAGTTTATACATCTTTGTCACATCTACTCTGAGTTTTGTTTTCAGCCTGTAGAGCTGTCCAGTACTTCCCTGTACAGAGGCCATTCCATATCTTTGATTATCTTGTTCCTTCTTTGAAGCTTTTTTAGCTCTACTTTTTCATTTTTTATTAGACTGGGGACACATCTGGCCACAGCAGTCAGAATGCAGGTGAACCATGGATTTATAAATGGCATAATAGTGTTTTCTGTTTTGCTCCTTGCTTCTTTCTTAAAAATTGCTAGCAGCCAATTTATTTTCTGGACCACGACTGAGCAGAGAGATGAACTTCCTATAAAATATCTATTATATCCATAAGACCTAGTTTCTCAAAGAAAACAATAGTCAGAGTTCATAATTCATATTTAACTGCTTTTTTCATTTACCATTTACAATTTATTTGTATTGAGAAGACATTGAAATGGCATAGGAAGTTTACTCAGTGTACAAGTTCCTTCCATAACCTTTCATAGTTTACTCATCTTTGACATCTTGAATACTATAATATCACTAGAAACTTTACTCACATCATCCTTCAGTCTCTTCTTCCAAATCATTTCTGCAAATGCTGAAAAATAGAGGTCTC
>NW_010295183.1:34321-40610 GCF_000700745.2 Antrostomus carolinensis
GTCAACTATTTTACTATATATTCTTATGAAAGGTACATTTTATTTTATTTTTTTTAAAGCTGTTTTGGATTGCTCACTCAAGAACAGAGCTAGACACAGTCATCCCTGATCTTTCCAGCATGTCTCCATGGCTACAATGCATCTATGGGATGTCTACATTTCCATTACTAGTTGAAAATTCTAAATCCAAGTGACACAAAAATACCACCACATTGCTTCTAGTAGGCTTTGCTTGTTTTAATTTTTTTTTAGTTCTTTACCATATTGTCACACCAGTGACTAAAGGCCACAGGAAATGGTTGATTCAGGTGCCAGGAGTGTCAGGAGCTCTCCGGGTGGGCGATGACAGGGTCTGGCAGCCATGGCCTGTCCCGCCGCCCCAGACAGGAGCAGGGCAGCAGAGAGGCAGCTGGGCAGCCCCAACCCCGGCATCGGGCACTCCCCTGGGGATAAGGACAGGCTGAGGTCAGGCTGGAACGTGGGCCCATGGATGGGCCTGTCTCAGCGGGGCCATGGCCGGGCAGGGCAGGGCTGTGGGGAGCTGGAGACCAGCCTGACCGTGGCATCGCTAGGACAGGGGCTGACAGCCCCGGTGGCTGACATGGGGTCCTGGTCCCTGAGCAGCATGGGGAGAGCCCTGTGGGGCTGGGCAGGGACAGTCAGGGCTGGCGATGCCCTCAGGGCCATGACACTAAGCATCCAAAGGGAGCTGCTAGGCACCACCCAGTGAAGACCCCACCATTTGTGGAATGGCAGCTGGAGTCAAGTGAGACTATTTAAAGCATATATAAAAGCAAAAGTTGTCTAATTTTCAGCAACAGAATCACTCTTGCATATTTAATGTCCTTTCACCTTCCCAAGCACAGCAGCTCCTGTGCCAAAGGATTAAAATTAGTTCTGTCCAGGAGACACGTCCCGTAGGTATTCCCTGTTCTAAGTATACTGCTAAAACTGACTCCTTTCTTCACCTGGAATAACCACAAGCATCACCTTTTTAAGATAATAACTTTGTTAAACTGAATGGGAATCAGCACTGGAAAAAAATGTAAAAAAATAATACTCATAGAGTTTATTAAGGAGAAAATATTCTCAACTTGCTGATATCAAACCCAGAACCCTTCACATGTTTAAGGCCCAGCCAAGTGATGATTCTTTCCATCTTTCCAATTTCAACAGTTAGATCTGAGCTGTTTTGGCTGTAGAGGGTTAAATGTTGATTGTTTTCTATATAGAGACTTCCACATATTCCTTGTACTCAAAAATGGCAGACATACTAAAATTACAATATGAGTACAAAAAAGGGTTGTCCACAAACTGAATTTCAAAATTACTTGAAACAGAAACAGCAACAGGCAGTTTCAGGCAATTTTAGACATGGTAGTCATTGCTACTTCTGCAGTCATCAATTTCCAGTTTTGGATTCCTAAGAATTTAACAACTTGTCATAGGTTTAAAATTTTGATAAAATCTAACCAGTTGCAATAATGAAGATATTCTACTCAGTCCTGAAGACATTTCAGAACTTCTTCACTGTAGTATCTGTAGCATAAGAAAAAACAGGAGAATCGGGAAGTCTCACTTGTCAAAACTCCAAAACTTGGTCATTTGTTGCCATAAATTTTGTTTCAGTCATTTTTAGCTTAACATACTAATAGCTTAACAAGGAATATAGCTACTCTTTATGAGTATGTTACCAAAACTATTTGTTAAAATAGAGCATTCTTTACCTGATGCAATTAGGAAGCAGAACTTTTACAGATGCCCACTGATTAGAAATGCTGTTTATATTTTCAAAATGCTTACGTATGCCTGTCATAAAATTAAGGAAGATAAATGTAGATCCCTAGAACTGAACACAGAAAACAAGAAGTAGAACCCCAGCTGAAATAATTTCCTCATTTTTCTGCAATGATTAATGTTTTTTTAATCAATTGTAATGATAGGTTGCATTTTTTGAGCCAATTGTACTCTCTACCATTTTACTCTGAGCTTTAAAGTTAAAAGGGGTTTGATTGATGTTATTTGCACAGCACTTTTTATGTAAATATATGTATATATAAACAGACACACACATTTATATTCAAATAAAGAATGCAACATTAAATTATTAAAAAGTTTTGTCTGAAAAGTTCTGTTCCAATAGTTAAAACAGAAAACCAAATGAAAACTCTTTGGTCAGAATATCTCCTTTACTGAAAAGTATTTAAAACTGAGATACTAGAAGTGCATTTTCTAAAAATTATTCAATAGGGCAGGATGGCAGAGATGTACAATCACACCACAGGACAGCATATTTGCAAGTACATTTCTGGCACATTCTTAACTCAAATTTCATTATTTAGCTTGGGTCAACAGCAGAAGAGATACAAAATCATTTCCTTCATTCCATGTATGAATATATCTGCATAGAACTAATTACTAGGTTTTGAAATTAAAAAGTACCATCTTGCCAAAAAATAGACAAGTACATACTTTTGAGAGCTGTTTAAACAGGCATATTCCAAGCATTCACAACAACTTTTAAAGCCCAGTGCTCACTTTGAACAAATCTAAATTATGTTTAGTTGTCCTCTGAGGATTATCTTCATTCTTTTCATACAGAGACTCCTGCATTTTGTATTCGACATACAGCATGATTGTAAAACTGAATTGATAGTTTCAAGTAGCTTAGCTCATAGTGGCTCTGTATATGCAGATAAAATAGAAGGTTATGTAAAAGCCACTGATGATAACATTGACTTATTTTTGAAGCATTCTATATATTGAATATTTTGGGCTATTTGCAAAATAAGATATTAACAATGAAATTTCATTGGAGTTCAAAAATGTATCTGGAATATCTAATTTTTAAGAAGTTCTTAATAAAAGGAAATTATTGTGTACAACAATGCTGCAATTCAACATTAAGGTCATCTTGGAGTGATGTGCACTGTATCATTAATTTTTATTTTCAAGGATTTTTTAATTCTTGCAGAGACAGCATGTTTGAAAATGCTTGGTTTATTGCAGTTGCAAATGAAAATAAGAGCTTATTTGGATCAACTGTGTTATAAATACTGTTAATATTATTAATCTAACAAACAGAGTTGCCCGTAGGTAAAAGCTTTAACCTGGTATATTGTGTAAAAAATCACTACTTCATGCATTTACCTTAAGAAACTATCAAGAGTTCACAATCAGCAAGGAAATTTACACTATCTTTAGTGTTAAACATATAAAAATTTCAGAAAGTCTAAACTTCTTAAGCATGCCTGGAGTTAGATACTATATCCTCATAGTCACACTATTGTTGCCTGCAATTGGCACATGAATATTTGAATATCACTACAGCAATCTTGTTTCTCATTTCTAAGGTATATACTATGAGGTGAATATGAGGAGAAGAGATACAGTTAAGGAAGAGCCAAAATTGTATTAGACAGCTAGACCTCTTCTAAGACATGTTGAAAGATAAGACTCATGTTTATCCTCAGAATAGTCTAATATTGATAATAAATCAGGTAACTCTTTAGGAAAATAAGATATTTAACTATAAACCCTTCAGGATATGCCATCTTTTTTATACTTCAGTTGGTGAGCTCACAGTTTGACACACAGTAACTCAGAGAAGAATGTGTGTAGTCATGTAGTATTTAAACATCAACAAAACTTACAAATATGTTAAAATGATCAATAAGCTTCTCCATGCCAGAGCCCATAAAAAGTAATCTGCCTCAAAAGCTATTGTACTATTTTTTTTTTTTTTCTAAATTATGGAAGATCATCAAGATTCTATATGCTATTTTAATACAACTTAATTAACACTTTTGCTGTACGATCTCATCCATTGGCTATACACTGATTTATGGATGAATCAATTAGTATTTTCAAGCTGAGGCCTAAATGACATTCTGAAGAACAGAAATCATAGGTATATGAAATGAGCTGTAAAGAATGCTGAAGGATGTTCTTAATGGAGTAGTTGTCAAGTTATTTCTAATTAAAATAAATAAATGAAGTAAAATATTCCTATATATCCCAAATCAAATGTGCAAGATAGAAGACCGATCCACAGTGTTAATTATCTCATTATTTCAGGGCCCAACTGCTAAACATAATGAGATGAAACCAAGTATGTAAAAATTTTTACTAGATTTTATTTTAAAAATTGCTACTGTTAAGGTCAAACTACTTGAAGGTGATTTCTTAAGATTAGGTGACATTCACAGCTCTTCCATAGGCAATAGTCATGCAACAGTAAAGACACAAATCTAGTCTCTTAAACCTAATAGATTTTTTCATCTCTCCTCTCTGAAATAGCTGAGAATTTGCTAGCAAAATAAACCAAAGTACTTGTAAGCTATATTAAAATAAATTGCATTGCCCACACATAATGTTATTTTTTGTGCAATAATTCTTTCTAAGGCAGAAGAAACAGTCTTTCAATATTTTATCTATAAAGCAAAAGCTCTTCTGAGTATTAAACCAGATGAAAAGATTTTCAATATGTAAAAACACATTGCCAGGTAAATATTTCTTGCTGATTAAATGGTTTCTTATAAATTAAATTCAGATTCCAAAAGCTCTGTTTTATTTCTTTCCATTAAATGTAATTTGCATTGGGGTTTATTGGCTATTGTTAAATGGTTGCTGAAGCTTAATCTAAAATGAGATAATCATGTCATCAGAGGATAAAATAATGATATGCAGTGTAAGTGTGGAACTATAAAGAAAGAAAAGAGCAACTGAATGTCAAATCGTTAAAGACTTCTAAGACAATCTCCTAGATAATAGCATGCCATCTGAACTAGTGTAGCATTTTCTAGTTGTTAGCAAGGCATCTACATAAAAGAGCAAAAAATGTTATTTAAGTATTAAGAGAAAATATTACAATGTGAATAATAATCAGTTATGTCTGACTTCTATGGTTTACATAAACAGAAATGGCGAATAATGTGCGGTTCAGAAAAAACATATTTAACTGGAAAATTTCGAGTCTTTTTTTAAGAGTACATTTATATTCAACAAATTATTATTATCACAAAAAAGAAGCATGGATTAAAAAAGCAAAGTTCACAAAAAAAAAATCTTCTGGTGTGAATACTAACACGGAAAAATTACACCTATAGCAGTAACAGATATAAAAATGAAATTACAGGAAATCTGAATAATTTTTAATGGCAAAAGTATTACGGTCTGACATTCAGATATTTTTTAAATGTGCAAAGCTGTTTATGTTACATAAATTTTAAAGAGGTTTCTATCCAGACCACTTTAGTTAAAGCTGAAAAGCACACCATGAAAAGTACTGTTCAGTGAAATACTAAAACTAACCACAACTCATAAGCCATCAACATTTAACTCACCCCTTTCCATATCAGTCAGTTTGGAGCCTGGTTTTTATCCACAGTATTAGTACTTATGGAGGAGGGGAGTCTTGCATTGCTAAATTCTCCTAAATTATTTCTTTGCTAAACAACACAGACTACGTAACAGTAGTTTTATAAGCTTGTGGCCACACCTGTCACTTACTAAGTGGCCTTGACCCAGAATCATGGTACATAGGGTTTTTTCCCAGATATATCCTATACTGCCATCCAGATTTTTGTATAAATTGGACTCATTGTTCATATGTTGTAGCACTGAGCTGCATCTATGGCATTAATTCCTGTACTTATTAGGGGCTAGCATTGCTTTGTACACTATTTCCAGGCACCATGAACACAAAGGAAAGAACAGGCAGACACAGGGAGCAGAGATAGGATATGATGACTAGTTAACAAGTCCAGACAGTGCTTCCACAACTCATCAAAAGAGGACAGTCCTACCAGGAAATTCCTAATGCTGTTAACCTGTTGGCTGTTCCAAGTCACAGACATAGACATAGAATTTTAGGGGTTGGAAGGGACCTCAGGAGATCATTTAGTCCAAGCCCTGCCAAAGCAGGTTCCCTACAACAGGTTGCACCGGAAAGCATCCAGGCGGGTTTTGAACATCTCCAGGGGAGACTCCACAACCTCTCTGGGCAGCCTGTTCCAGTGCTCTGTCACCCTTACTGTAAATAACTTTTTCCTTAAGTTTGTATGGAACTTTTGGTGTTCCAGTTTTTGCCCATTGCCCCTTGTCCTGTCACTGGGCACCACCAAAAAGAGCCCGGGCCCATCCATTTGTTCCCCGCACTTCAGATATTTATAGACATTGATAAGATCCCCTCTCAGTCTTCCCCAGGCAGAAGAGTCCCAGCTCTCTCAGCCTCTCCTCATACGAAAGATGTTCTATCTCCTCATCATCTTTGTGGCCTCCGCTGGAC
>NW_010295184.1:0-2277 GCF_000700745.2 Antrostomus carolinensis
TCTTGTGGGGTTTCATGGAAAGATGTTTCCATGCTCCTTCCCAAAGTGTGTGCTTGTGTTTGTGCCCGTGCTCCAACTCACCTGTGACCCCATCATCCCACTTGGTTCTTATTTGCATCTGAAAGAGGTTGGAGAAGCAATGGCAGCAGGATGGTAGAAGAAGGGTGAAGAAGACAGAAGGTGAAAAGAGAGAGTTTTCAAAGCAGAACAGGTCTTTTGGTGAGTCATCAACTCAACAGTCACTGCTGTCACTCTGTCTAGGATTGTCCTTGCCATTGGTGATAGGGGCAGTGGCATCCAGCAGGTGCAGTGAGTGCTGGGAGAGCCACCCACAGAGGGGACAGGCAGTTGTGGAGGGAAAGTTGGATGTTTGGGATCTCTGGAACAGGGCCTGAGATGGAGGTACTGAGAAAATGGAGCAATATGGGGGAAAGTGGGGATTTGCTGGTCACTGCAGGATTGTGGGGGTCACCACGGGTATATCAAGGACTGGGATGAGATCAGGGTAGACTTTAGGGTTACTGGAGGCTGTAGAGATGGGCTGTAGGGACGAAGAGGATGGGAGATGGTGTTTGTAGGGGTAGATGGACAGATGGATGAACGGATGTTTGCAGTTTGTGTTACTCTATGGGTCTGTGGGATCTGTGGATGATGTGCACTCAAACCCCATAACGTGGTGCCTAAAGCCACCACAGCCCCACTCTTACTCCATCCTGCACTCCCACCCCATAAAACCCATTTCTTGGCCACCTCCATAGCCTCACTCCCACCTCCTGCCCAAACACCCATCCCATCATGCCATCCCATTGTGCCACTCCCACTTTATACCCCAAACCCAGCGCAAATTCCAACACTGACCACTTGTGGACCTCAAGGACCTGTGGGATGGGAGAAGGGAAACAGAGGGGGAGGTTTCATATTGGATTATCAGGTCGGTGTGGGATAAGGGATGTGGGGTGTAGGGTGGCTGTCAGGCTGTAGGGCAGCAGTGGACCATGGATTGTAGGATAGGAGCAGAATAAAGTAGTGAATCCTCCTTCTACGGGGTATTCTGTGGGCTTAGGGGGTGAGAAATGGGTCTTTGGGGTAGGTGCTGGGAGGAAGACTATAGGGTGGTTACTCACCCGTGGTGTAGAATTGGGCTACGTGATGTGAGTGGGTCTATGGGGTAAGATTCATGTTATGGAGTGGGGGTCACGTGAGGCTACAGGGCTGGAGTGGAACTAGAGATAAAGTTTTATGCTGTGGAGAAAGTTGTCCAAGAAATGAGAAGCCAGATGGTGGAAACAGCACTTGGGCATAAGGTTTTTGTTTATGAGGAGATGGTGCAGATATGGGGTGAGAGGAGGCTACGAGGTGGGAGGGGGCTGTGGTTGGTGGTATTATGGCAGTGGGAGTGGGTACAAGTGGTCAGTGTTGGAATTTGGGGTGGGTTTGGGGAGTGAAGTGGGAGTGGCACCATGGGATGGCATGATGGGATGGGTGTTTGGGCAGAAGGTGGGAGTGAGGCTATGGAAGTGGCCAAGAAATGGGTTTTATGGGGTGGGAGTGCAGGATGGAGTAGAAGTGGGGCTGTGGCTTTAGGCACCACGTTATGGGGTTTGAGTGCACGTCATGCAGGATCCCATATGGATTGATGTCATGAAGTAGTCCACACGCTGCTACAAGAGCTTCTGGTAGCAGGTCTCTGGGCTGCCCATAGAGCAGGAGCAGGATTGTGATCAACCAGGGAGACTTCACGGTGACCAGGGAAGGGAATTGTAAGGGCAACCCCATTGGATGAGCAATCACAGCTCCCCATGGGACTGTGGTATCTGGGTGCTCCTGCTGCACCCAACACACTCAACTACTCCCCAGGAGAGACCCAGATGTCCTTACTGTCCCCTGCCCCCCATTGCTACCCACCCAGGACCCAGCTGTCCAGGGTGGTCAGACACTGGCCCAGGTTGCCCAGGGAAGTTGTGGATGCTCCTCCCTGGAAGTGTTTAAGACCAGGCTGGGTGAGGCTTTGAGCAACCTGGTCTAGTGGAAGGCGGCCCCACTGATGGCAGGGGGGTTGGAACTGGATGAGCTTTAAGGTCCCTTCCAACCCAAACCCTTCTATGATTCTATGATTCTATGATTCTATGTCCATGCTCCACCCCACACTCCCAAGTACACCCAGATCCCTCTTGGCCCCAAGCCATAGGTTCTCCCCTAATTACCCAGTGCTACCTACAGCTAATTAGGAGGAAGCAGCCTTCCCCTTCACCCCAGGACATGTCATGGCACTGTTGG
>NW_010295184.1:2294-6579 GCF_000700745.2 Antrostomus carolinensis
TAATAAATGTGGGCTCTTTCCACATCCCCTGCTTTCTTCTACCCGTTCCCAGTGACCTCCAAACCCTCCCAGTTGCCCTGATCGCCCTTCCATTGCACCCCAACTTCTCTTCCCACCTCGCAAGGAGCCTACTTTCCGCAGGTCCCATGTCCTCTGTGCTCCCAGGACTTGGGTCTTCTCTCCTGGGGTCTTTGCAAGGACCTTGTGCCCATCTCCTCAGCACATCCCCTGCTTTCTTCTACCCGTTCCCAGTGACCTCCAAACCCTCCCAGTTGCCCTGATCGCCCTTCCATTGCACCCCAACTTCTCTTCCCACCTCGCAAGGAGCCTACTTTCCGCAGGTCCCATGTCCTCTGTGCTCCCAGGACTTGGGTCTTCTCTCCTGGGGTCTTTGCAAGGACCTTGTGCCCATCTCCTCAGCAATTGCTCAAACCACAGGGTGTGACTTCCCTTCAGCACAACACAACAGGAAACGCTTTTAATGCAGGAGGAGTCAGCAAAACCACAGCAGGGAGAGGAACCAGGCAAGGGCTGAAGGACCTGAAGGCAGCACTTGGGGATTGAAGGAGAGGTGGACTGGGATGACTTGAGCTTTGGTACTCTAGAATGAACCATTAGAACCTAAGAGGTGTCTCCATCTCTACCTGGGCAATTGTCCCTGGAGAAACCAGTCTGTGTTGGTAGCTTGGAAACATGATCAAAACCATCCAGCCATCCTGGGGTTCCAGGTGCTCTTGATTTATACCTTGGGCTGAGCAATCTTTTGTCTCCTTCCTTGTTTGCTCCACCACCATTCAGGTTCCCCTTCAACCTGCTGTGTCTATGCAAAAAAAACCCATCTTTTTTTTTCTTTCTCTGCTACAGAGAAGTGATGAGATTCCATTTTTGGGGGGTTTGTTGTGTTGGTTTTTTTTTAAATATAGATTTTTTTTGTCATTTGTGCACTGGATGTTGAGAGTTTCCCCATTTACTCAAGGCTACAAACGTGTGAGTCCTTCCCACATTAAAAAAAACCAAAACAAAACAGCAGGAAACTCTGTGGTTTGAAAGAGAAATAAAAAAATGATGAGTTCAACGTTGTACATCAGATTAAAAAGAAAAAACAGAGCTGCAAGAAAATGGAAATATGGTTTGGGGGGGGGGATGGAAGTTTTCACATTACATGTCCCCAGGAGCTGGTAAAAGGGACTGGAGTTGTTTAATCTGGAGAAAAGGAGGATGAGGCGAGACCTTCTGGATCTCTACAAAGCAAAGGAGGGTGGAGAGAGGTGGGTGTTGGTCTCTTCTCCCAAGTAACAAGCAATAGGACAAGAGGAAATGGTCTCAAGTTGCTCCAGGGAAGGTTTAGATTGGATATTAGGAACAATTTCTTCACTGAAAGGGTTGTCAATTGTCGTGACAGGCTGCCTGGGCAAGTGGTGAACTCACCATCTCTGGAGGGATTTAAAAGAGGAGTAAATGTGGTGCTTAGGGACATGGTTTAGTGGTGGACTTGGTAGTGTTGGGTTTAGGGTTGGGACTCAATGATCTTAAAAGTCTTTTCCAACCAAAATGATTCTGTGAGTCTGGGATCCCCATGGGATGCTGGGAAATGTAGTTCCCCCCATCATGGACCACACTGGAGCCCACAGTACCAGTGAGCACACACACAGGGTGCTGTGACACACTGGGAAGATGTCAGACGAGGGGTTTCAGGAGGTTTTAAAGCCTCCAAATAAAGTTTTGGAACCTAAAACCAAAACTAAAACCCAAGTGTTTTTGCTGAGATGTAAAAATTTAATGGAGAAGTCAGATCTTCCTCACCCAGCCTCTTCCTCAGGGCTCAAGGTGAACAAACAAAAGCTCTGGGGGGGGGTTCCTTGTTTTAGGAAACGTGTATCAGACATCCAGTATCAGGGGACTCCAGGTGTGGCTGCAGGTGCCTGGGGGTTAATCAGCATCACCTGGAAGGGAACCAGGGACAAAGGACCTCTTAGTCATACTGGCTGACCCTGGGTTGTCCTGTCCTCTTGCAGGATGGTGTTTGTCTCATGACAGGAGCCACAAGGGATTTCCATTTCCATCAGGTGCTTTATTTTCAGAGTTACCTGATGTTCATTCCCCTTTAATTCATCATTTTCCTCTGTGATATTTATTTCTACTCCTCGACTCCATCAGGTTTCAACCTCTGTAAGGATGAAACAGCTCCTGTTTGGGTGCCCACATAAAGCTCTATGAGCTGGCTTACAAATTTATCCCTGTGGCCACATGATTACAGGATCAGTCCCTCATATATTTACATATATCAATGGGTTCCTGGAAATGTAATGAATATGTTAATAATTTCTTGGAAAAATAATGAATATGCATGTTTTGATTGTATAAAGCTTTTGTAGAGGGATGAGTCTGCATGCACAATAGGTAGAAGTTCAGACCCAGCCTGGGGCTGGCTCCCAGTTGCCCCACCCTTGGTGACCAGAACTCCCAGTAAGAGAACAAGAGGACATCTGGAATCACTGGATGGATCCAGGTGTTAAAGGAGTGGGGCAACTCCAGTGAGCCAGCACGTGCTGCTCTCGATTCCTCGCACACACATTCACTCTCAGATGCTTCCTGTTCCTTCACATTCACCTCTAGGATTCCTGCAGCAGAATCTCAGGCATCAAATCTTATATTTTTTTAAAAAATAAAGAAAATAAAATTATTCAGATGGTGCAGCAGAAAACCAGCTTGAGCTGAGAGGGACCCCAAACAAAGGAATCTCAGGGCAATTACACCCTTGCCTGCACTTGCTCCTCACGTGTTCTTTCCACACCTCTTTAGTCCAGTGATGATTTTTGGTCTGGGGGAGGTGTCTTCTAACACCTTATTGGATCCTTTCTCTGTCTCCAGACAGGCCAATAACTGTTCTTCTCTTGTCGAGCTGCTGCTGCCAGTTGTAGCCTCCTTCTCTTCTGGTTTGTGCTTCTTGGGCGTGAAACTGGAAAGTCCTGGACTTTGATTAAACATTACTTGGCAATAACTCAAATGGAAGTGTGTTATCAAAATTATTCCCATATTAAAGCTAAAACACACTGTAGCAGCTATTAGGAAAAAAAAAAAACCCAAAACTTTATTTCAGCCAAAAAGATTTCTAGGTGAAATCTCACAGCTGGCAGCCTGAAGTTCAACCAATCTACCTAATTCTAAATGATCGACTCGCTCTTGAGTGATTCATTCTACTTAAAACTTACTGATTTAAGCTAAATGACGAGTCTTTCTTAACATTTAGAATCTGAGGCCTAATTTTAAGCTCCAAACCATCATTTTGGGGATGAAAGCCACATTTTTCAGGGTCAAACCCCTTGGTTTTAAGGCTGAAGGCTCCACACCCACCCAGGTCCAGTCCCCAGAGTCCCTGGGGTGAGGTGCAGGTGGGCACGTGAGGGAACCCCTCACCCAGTTGTCAGGGTGGGCAGCAGGTCACTGGTGACCGTGTCACAGTGGGCAGCATCATCAGCAGTGGGTGTGTCACCACAGTGTCACACAAGGTCTGTGACACACCCCACGCAGGGGTATAACAGGGGACACAGGGCAGTGGGTCCTGTACCCTGGAAGAGTGTCCATAGGACCAACAGGGATGAGCTCCAACATGGCTCTTGCCACTAAGGAGCAACCTACCAGCATGAGACGGAACAAGATAGACTTCTGGGATGGGATGGAGCACATCTTCATGATGCCCAGCATCACCACTGAAGGTACAGGCCACCTACAGCCACTGCTGGAGCGTTGCCATGGGCGACATGTCTCGTTGCGTTGCCTGGGCGACACTCAACGCTGCAGCCATCTTAAGGGGTGTCCCCATCTGGGGTTGGGAACAGCAAAGACACTTTGCATCTGCCAATGGGTTGGGAGCTGGCAGAGGTAGAACGTTGACCTGGTTTTCTTTTGCTTTCCAGAGCGAATGGCCGTTTGGGATGCGGTGGGCACTTACGTTCAAGAGCATCTCCTGTTGCGCAAGGTGAGGTGACACCCACATCCTCTTCATCCACCCAGAGGGGTGGGGGAGTCTCTATCACCCTGGGGCATGGCCTGTAGTTTCTCTTCCCCTCCTCAGAAAGCAGGAAACTCACCCCAAAAGTCCCCAGCGATGGCCAAACAGAGCTTGTGCCATGTGGTATCCCCTGTGGTAGGTGCTATTGTACCACAGGGCTGACCCCGGTCGCTGGAGACCCCTGGATGCCCTTGGGCTGCTTCTACCCCAGCTCCAGCACTGGATTTTCAGAGGGAGAAGGGGGGGAGAAGAAGGAGGAGAAGGGGGGGAGAA
>NW_010295185.1:0-598 GCF_000700745.2 Antrostomus carolinensis
CATGTCTGAACTCCGAAAAAGGTTAGATCAATGCAAAAAGGAGCGTGAAGCAAGCAGGTCATGGTATGAAAATTGGTTCAATATTTCACCTTGGCTAACCACCTTGTTGTCTACTTTAGCAGGACCACTTATTATGTTGATTTTAGCACTCATATTTGGGCCTTGTCTATTACGCTATATTTTACATTTTATTAAAAAAAGGTTCGAAATAACTAAGTTACTTATTTTAAACACAGAATCCGAAGTAAAACATGAATCTATATCTGTTAATGAAAATGAAGATTATTGTGAATGTACCATGCCACTCAGAACCTATTGTGATTGTTATACAAAGTGTAAAAGTTGTGGGAAAAGGATTGCTTACAATGCCGACGATAAAAATAGCATTTAATAAACAATAGAATAAAAAGAAAAAGGGGGGATTGTGAGCAACTATGGACTAGGGTATTGTTTATTAAGATTTATAGTAAGCTCAATGTAAAGGTTAGGCAACACAAAGATATGAAACTGCTTACACGAGTTAAGCAACAAAAAGGTATAAAGCTGCTTATGCAAATAAAACCAAAGAATGACGTGCGGAAAAGGGACTCCACAACTT